>NC_134571.1:6662500-6960000 GCF_050947875.1 Dermacentor variabilis | reverse complement strand
CAAAGAGCCACTGCCAAGAACATATGTGGAGCACAGTGAAAATTGATAAATGCCCACTCAACATATGTGTCCTATACATAGCTACCAGCTCAGAACAACAAACATGGAATTAAAATATCTATGACTGCATCAAAAAAGATATAGAACAAACCTACAAGAATAAGCCATTCCTCTTTATAGGAGACTTCAACTGCCATATAACAGAGCTAGATGGCTACGAAAAAAATTCAGCTGGCCTACGCAAGCTGGTTGAAATTTGCAACCTACACATAGCCAACCTGGACCCTACCTGCAACGGAACATACACATCGTCGCGAAATTCAAGCAAATCTGTTATTGACTATGTTCTGTACAATGACGACACAACACAGCAACACATGCAGATGCCATCCATGCACACAGGTGAAGAGAAGTATAACAACTGTGGAAGCGACCATGATAGAATTACAATAAGCTTAAAAGTGGATTTAACCTCGAGAGAACGCTGCGACAAATCACACGGGAAAGTGAGAGAAGACGAGCGCTTTGAAGCATTTGCAAGAGATTTAGAGCTATCAGTAGAAGGACCACTGAATAATAAAGAATTCACAGAAAAGTATATATCAAAAGCTCATAAAACCATTGGAAAAACAACTGGAAACAAACGGTCTAGGATATCGCCATGGTTCGACAAGGAGCTGAAAACTGAGACACAGAAACGAAAGACACTCTCCAGACAGCACCGCCATATACCTGAAGAGAACACTACCTTAAAAGACGTCATCTGGGAAGAATACCTGAAGCAAAAAGAACGAGTCAAAACTATGGTCGCAAGGAAAATAGACAAAACATTTAGACAGCAAGAGGCACATGTAACAAAGCAGCGAAAACACTACAGCCAGAAGTTTTGGGCCTATATACGGACCCTGGAACCACTGGAGGACCTACACAATGATGTTGCCTTCCTAACAGGTGAAGGACGTCCTCTTAACATAAAAGAAGGCATAACAATACATAACACACCACTTTGAGACCATACAATCAAACTATGCGACACCACTGCACCAACCCACAAATAACACAATGAAACGTTACAATGCACCACCGCACAGTGAGACTATCCTGGGCGATCTCTATGGCAGAATTAAAACGACGCCTCGGAGACTTAAAGAACCAGAAAGCATCAGGCCTAGATGACATTCCAAATGAGTTTCTCAAGGCTCTCCAAGCAAAAGCAGGAGAAACACTATTCAACTGTTTCAATGACATCCTTCCGACACAAGATATACCTGAAGCCTGGAAAGAAACCCGAACACGGCTCATTCACAAAGGCAAAGGGAAAGCAGAAAATGACATCAATGCCATCGTTCAATACCGGTACTCAGCAACATTTTAGAGCTCTTCAGTACAATTCAATATCGTAGACTACAAAACTATTGCGAAAAAACAAACTACAGAGTGAATCACAAAATGGCTTCCATCCCAAAAGACGAACAAGTGATCACATTTTCACTCTCACCCAAATAATCGAGCTGAAGTACAAGGAAAGATTTCAACTCTATCTGGCCTTCCTAGATATAGCAAAAGCCTACGACTCTGTACCACATTCTAAATTATGGGAAAAGCTTGAAATCATGAAATTAGACAAGAAATTTATTGAGTTACTGAAGGTACTTTATAAGAAGCACAGCAGTATATGAAGTCCATGGTCTAAAATCTCGGAAAGTGAAACTAAAAGCCGGATTAAAGCAGGGATGTCCTCTATCACTGACCTTATTTAATATCTATATAAACAACCTTCTGAAAGCACTAAACGACGAAGGACCTGGAGTGAGTCTCTCCACAATAACAACAGACCACCGTGAGGTGTACACAAATATCTTATGGTTGGAATTCGCTGACGATATTGTGCTTCCGGCAGAGTAGGCAGCAGACCTACAGGGCCTCCTAGATATCTGCTCCCGAGTAGCGGCTGAGGACTACCTCAAGTTCAACGCAGAAAAATCGCAGTGGATGAGCTTAACATAAAAGCTGAAGGTTTGACATTAGCGCTAGAAGGAAATTCTATAACAAAGACAGCAACTTATAAGTATCTTGGAATTGAAATATCAGACAAGAAAGGCTACCTCGAAAAACAAACTGATTCGATAATAAAAAAAAATCGAACCGTCTAAAAGGTCGAGTGTAGCACCTATCCCGACACTTGTACAATCCTTATTCATTCGGTCGCACACTGTGGAAAACACTCGCAGTCCCAGCAACAACTGACACAGTAACATACTCGACACAGACAATAAAATGCCTAAACCAGCACCAGAACGAACTTGGACGATGGCTGCTGGGAGGAAATATCTTCACAGCCAATGCCGCAATAACAGGCGAAATTGGCTGGTCACAGTTTGAAATTCGAGAAGCAAGGTCAAAATTGCAATGCATGGGTAGGTTGAAATTTATACCCGAAGTCAATTACTGCCGCCGAATATACTTACACCTGCGGTATAAGGGCATAAAGACCCTCTGGATGCAACGACTCGCCTCTATCGAGACAAAATTCGGCCCAAACCCAAAGCTCCAAGAAACCAAAAGTAAAAGCGAATGGAGTAAAGAAGTGAACAAATGGATAGCACAGACAAGCACAGACATTTGGCGCACAGCGACTGCAAAGAAAAACAGTCTATCGTGCTATGCGAAACATAATCTGAAACCTGGCAGTAAACCATACTACAGGGGGACAGACCGAGCGCACTACTCTTCCAAGCTCGCACAGGATTTTTGGCCACTCATCAACGACGACATGAACTGTTCGACTCGGACCCTTCGTGACGATTGGGCAGTGCCCCCGAAGAAACAGTTTTCCCACGTGTTGCAGGTCTGCCCACGCCTGCATGATAAATCCTGAACACCGCCAAGTTTGACTGAACTCTTGGGCCTGTCCGGTCAAATCTATGAGTCACAAATCGATCGGATTCAGTCAACGAAGAACCTATTGCTGCGGTGGGAACAGCTCTGCAGACAAACCGAAAGCAGACCGGTCGGGTTAACGCCCAACACACCCCTTTGCCGACCGCACACACCGGCACAAAACCTCTTGGACACCGAAGCACAGACGACGACTGCGCAGAGTGCAGAGCGGAGCCACACAACACTTGGTGGGGCCGTCGCCAATCCTTCCTCAAGACCCGTGTGGAGCCCAGCCTGATCTACCCACGCGACGGTACCCAAAGCGTTGGCTGCAGGCTACGAGACGCCACCCATGCGCCGTCATGCCATTGAGTTGGCGACGGAAACCTGGCTTGGCTCGTCTTGGCACGGCGTTGTCTGAGGAACTGTGAACGAAGTGGGGGGGGGGGGTGCTCATAGATAGTTCTGCGAAAATGTGATGAAACTCTACAGTGCATCACCAACAACAACGAAAAAACAAAACAAAACGAAAGAAAAAGAGAGTGAACTGTGAGAGACAACAAAAAAATTATTTTCCTGCGGCACTTAAAATGCGTGCCCTCTGTTAAAAGGGATTAGGAACAAACTTACTTACTTTCTTTACTCGCTTACTTACTTACTACATGCCGATTTGGGTGAGCGCTCCGTGTTGTATACAAGGTATACGCTCGGCGGCAATTTCTGGTGCTTGTTTTCCGCGCTCTCTAGTAAGTATGACGCGGCGTCTTCTATAGGATGGAAATGTTTCTGTGAGGCGTACTGAAGTGATTTAAGTACGTTAAGTATGCGTGCAGTGTCAATCATTCGTTGGTAGAATGCTTGTGTGCACTAATGTCGCTGCGCGCAAACGCGTAGTCACGTGGTATTCTTTCTTTTTCAGATATCGCGCGCATTCATTGTAGCCCGTGAAAATTAAAACCACTGCAGCTATCATCACGGACAAAGTTTATTTGTACATTTCTTAATAGTCTCTACAACTTGTACATTCAAGATCTTGCGTTTATATCAAGTCTTTATAAGCTGGGGAATTATTTATCGTTAATTAATTACCTAAGCTTCAAGTAAAATACATTGAATTGCTAAAGAGGGCAGCTAACAATACCAAGTTGGTTTCATTCTCGTAACTCACACGTGGATTTTTTTTGTTTGGCCCAATTTAGCTGAACCGCCCTGTATAAAGATTCGCGCTGACGGAGAGAGCCGGCTTAAATTTGCCCGTGCATTTTCTCTGTTGGTATGTAGCCGAGCGAACATCCGTGTTCCACGCGAAGTGATGACCAGTAATAAACAAAGCTAGAGAACAAGCACATGCGCTAAATGTTGAATTAAATGAGTAGCCCGCTGGGTCTACCAGCAGGACTGTGGCCCTGCCATAGCGACATCGGCAAGTACATAGCGCGCGCTAAAATCTGTTCTGATCATGACCGCGGACACTGATGCACCTACTCGTTAAACATGTGTCAAGGCGCGTACTGAATTAAGCTCAGTACGCCCCTATATTGGTGCGCCGTGGGCTGAGCCACCGACTTGGTGCTAGATTTTCGTACACAATACCGCACGGACGCTGTTCTTGAACGATATGCATCGCGGTACGCGATAGCGAAGGATAGGGTACTGTGTATGCTCCCAGTAGTAGTCCTGGAATCTATGACGCGTCATCTTGCGCCAACGGAGCTAAGCTATTACGCCCGAACGTGGCCTCCAGGATCGCATTGGCGCGCTTCTACTCGGAGGCCATGATCGTGGACGGGCGTTCGGTATGGACACTCACCAGCGCATGCCATTTTGGAGAAGTCCTCGCCGCCACTGTTCCACCGGCCTCGGTCGTCGCAGTGCAGAAGGCGTGGACCTCGGAAGGCGAATCCCTTGCGGCACTTGGGGGCGAAAACATCACCGAATCGGTAGACCTTTGCCTGCCTGTAGTAGCCGACATCTTGCGTGTTTGGCACGAAGGGAGGCGGCGGGCATGAGACCGCTGCGCGGAGACAGAAAGCACACTGTCCACGGGCGCGCACCGCCGCAGGCCCTGTTATATATACTTCACCAAATTATCGTAGCAGCAGATGACTGCAGATTCTAGAACGGTCGCCACTGTTGTACGCATGCTGAGGCTTGCTTTCACGTTCAGAAATTTCTCATATTGGACAGAATAGCACGTAGTATACGAAGCGACACTACGGGGCTCTATTGCAAAGGGATGCAAAGGGATGTACAGAGAGATGAACAGCGAGATGAAGAACAGAGAGAACAGAGAGATGAAGATGGCATCGAGATAATTACTGAAACAGTAACTAGGCTGGCTTCAGAAGCCGCACTTGAAGTGGGAGGCAAGGCACCAAGGCAACCAGTAAGCAAGCTCTCCCAAAAAACAAAGGACCTAATAAAGAAACGACAAATAATGAAAGTGTCCAACTCAAGAGATAAGATAGAATTCGTGGAACTCTCAAAACTGGCCAACAAGGCGAAAATAAGTGATATTTCAAACTATAACGTGAGAAATACTGAAGAAGCCGTAAAAAATGGACGCAGCCTGAAATCAGTGAGAAAGAAACCAAGATATATGCACTGAAAGATAATCAGGGTAATACCATCAGCAATCTCGAAGATATAGTAAAAGAAGCGGAAGAATTCTATGCTGGCCTGTACAGTGCCCAGATCAGTCAGGATACCTCTACTAGACATAGTAATGAACATGATACAGAAACTCTTCCTATAACTAGCGATGAGGTCAGAAGGGCCTTGCAAGACATCAAACGGGGAAGAGCGGCAGGAGAAGATGGAATAACAGTCGATTTAATCAAAGATGGAGGAGACCTAATGCTAGGAAAACTGGCGGCTCTCTATACGTAGTGTCTATCGACCGCAAGGGTCCCAGAAAACTGGAAGAATACAAACATTATACTAATCCACAAAACGGGACACGTTAAAGAATTGAAAAATAATAGGCCGAATATCTTACTCCCCGTGTTAAATAAAATATTTACCAAAATAGTCTCCAATAGAATAAGGGCAACACTAGACTTTAGTCAACCAAGAGAACAGGCTGGCTTCAGGAAGGGATACCCTGCAATGGATGACATCTATGTCATTAATCAGGTTATCGAGAAATCCGCAGAGTACAATAAGCCTCTCTATATGGCTTTCATAGATTACGAAAATGCATTTGATTCAGTAGAGATACCAGCAGTCATAGAGGCATTACGTAATCAGTGAGTACAGAACGCTTACGTAAATACATTGGAAAATGTCTAGAGATGTTCCACAGCTACCTTAATTCTACACAAGAAAAGCAGGAAGACACCTATAAAGAAAGGGGTCAGACAAGGAGGCACAATCTCTCCAATGCTATCCACTGCATCCTTGGAAGAAGTATTCAAACTATTAAACTGGGAAAGCTTGGGAGTAGGGATCGACGGTGAATATTTCAGCAACCTTCGGTTTGCCGACGACATTGTTCTGTTCAGCAAGAATGCAGACGAGTTACAACAAATGATTGCGGACCTCAATAGAGGGAGTGTAAGAGTGGGCTTGAAGATTAATATGCAGAAGACAATGATAATCATGAATAGCCGTGCAAGGGAAGAAGAGTTTAGGATCGCGAGTCAGCCTCTAGAGTCTGTGAAGGAGTATGTTTACTTAGGTCAGTTAATTACAGGGAACCCTGATGATGAGAAGGAAATTCATAGAAGAATAAAACTGAGTTGGATCGCATACGGCAGACATTGTGAGCTTCTGAATAGAAGCGTACGATTATCAATGAAAAGGAAGGTGTATAATCAGTGCACTTGGCGGAGCTGACATATGGGGCACAGACCTGGAGACTAACAAAGAAGCTTGGGAACAAGTTAAGGACCGCGCAAAGAGCGATGGAACGAAGAATGCGAGGCATAGCCTTGAGAGACAGAAAGAGAGCGGTTTGGATCAGAGAGGAAACGGGTATAGCCGATATTCTAATTTACATTAAAAGAAAAAAAATGGCGCTAGGCAGGTCATGTAATGCGCAGGCTAGATAACCGTTGGACCATTAGAGCTACAGAATGGGTACCAAGAGAAGGGAAGCGCAGTAGAGGAAGGCCGAAGGCTAGGTGGTGCCATGAAATGAGGAAATTTGCGGGTGCTAGTTGGAATTGGTTGGCGCAGGACAGGGGTAATTGGAAATCGCAGCGAGAGGCCTTCGTCATGCAGTGGACATAAAATAGGCTGATGATGATGATAACGTGACAGCATTTGTACACAAATTGCGGCTGAAATTGCATATTGAGCTGTGTGCAGTGACCCTGATGCTGCTACATGCGTGACCAATCTTAATATTTTTCCTCCTGACCAGCAAATTATATTTGACATCCCGCAAAAGAAAAATTACTTGAATCCCTTTAAATCCCGAATGCCAAAAACACATTGCTAAGCAAAGGGGTAGGTATCTGTTATCTCTTGCATATATATCAGTCATTGTAGAAGAAGTGCATGCTTACACGTGCTCCGATAAACAGCGTAAGAATGTTTTGTGAATACGGGTTCCAATAATGCCTACTTTTGCCGCTAACGGTCAGGGACATAGGCAGAGGGGCATACCGGGAAACCCCTTCGAATTCACGGGGATGAAACGGCGTCAGCCGCCGACCCCGGTAAGGTTTCTTACGCTCGCAGCGCAGCTCCTCGCCGGACCACACTTTCCACTCGAGGCACGTCCTGGTGGCGCCGCCGCCGACGAGCTCGTACCCGCGGTTGCAGTGGAACGTGCAGCTGTCGTTCACATTCCATGGGCTGTCGCAGCCTTGAACATAGCCGTTGTCCAGGTCCTGCGGCTTCTCACATGTTTTCGCTGCAACGACGAGCCAGTTGGGTTACCCGCCACAGTGGCTGCTCATTACATGCAATCTAAGCTGATATAAAAAAAAAAATAAGCACTCAGCCAAATAAGTAATCTTCCCTGAAAACATAGTGGTAACCAGTGTTGACAACTCTTTTTGGAGCATGTTGCTAAAGAGAGACAAAGAAGACGATAAGTTTTCGCTGAATTCTCCCGCAATGTCGGTAAAGTTGTCGCTCGAACGGTCGAGTGATCTTTAACAGCGTAACCAGTTTGGAGCACTATAAAGTAAGCATACATGACGCAGCGCATCTACCGAAACATCTCACGTTTGTTCAGTGTCTGTGCAGTGAGGAATGAGCAGTAAATTTTCCAGCAGGGTGCACATAGCTTTAACTTTACTGTTATGTTTGCAAGACTACGGATGATGACAAATGAAATTATGTCTTTACATTTAAGCTGTAAGTTTCAAAATACCGCATGGCCGGCTAAAGGAACGCGGGTAAGCTGATTTTTTTAGCACAACGATGCAAGGTTAAGGTTAGCCCTGTAGCTATTATATATAGTGACGTTCACGGGAGAACTAAGTTTTCTGGCACGCGTTAGATCAAGTTGCTATAACAGCAAATGATAATGACGTGACAATTGTAGCGGTCAAGTGCTACGATGATGCCTCTTGCTCCAATTGACGGCTCCGTGTAATATTGATTTATACGAAAGCCGTGAGAAACGGAAGCTGTGCATATTGATGCCTACCTTTCTACAGTTGACGTGTAGTATTATTCATCTGTTGGGTTCTATGCCCCATTACAACGTTTATTACAAACGGTAACCATATCTACTGCTACGCCTGGTGACGTCCACCAACCGAACTTGTTTAGATAAAATGCAGCAACAGCAGAGCTAAGACCCGGTAGAATGAGCTTTGTAAAGAATGAAAGATAACGAACAAAAATATGAATTTCGTAAGCCCCATTCGAGGTCTTTCGGCTCACTTGACCACTGCAGATGGCATCCGTGAGCGCCATCTTTCATCTTTCCTCCCCGCATCACCGGAAGTAGCGTTCTAGACCTGTCGCTGTATAGCCAGTATACCTGTACCCCGTTATAATTATTCTTTACATCTCTCCTCCGTGAGGGCACAGCGCGGTTACTTTAGATCAATGAGTCCACGCGCTGTACAGCCAGTTTCTGTCGCCTACTCGCATCAGTTCAATAAGCAAGTGCGATGAAAAAGCAGTCTTTCAAGGAAGCTTCATGACTTCGAGATAACTTAAGCGCGTCGCCGAAATTGTTCAGTCAGTCGTTAAAGAATCTCGCTTGTAGCCAAATACAAAAACATTCTCACTAAACCGACCGACAGAAATGTAACAAAACAACTAATATGTTTTTACGCAAACGTACACGTACACACACACGCACGCGCGCACCACATTTAGTGCTGTCTCTTGCTTTCCGCTTCTGGTACATGCAAGTGCACCAAACATACACGTAAACTTTCGCAATGTAAGGGCCGCTGCGTCTGCCAGTAGTACGGTTGAAAAGCTTGGTCCTGATTGGCTTGGGGACAAGGCTTTCTCAAGACAAACTTATTGTCTAATTGGTTTCACTTCTACTTTGTATAAACTTTGCACATGATAGTATCAGAAAGAAAGAATGTCAGCGGCGCATAGTGTCCCCAATTGCTAGGACCAGTAACAGTAAGTGCGACATATTCTGAATCAAGACTTTGCTCTTTTGTACGCGAGGCGGACAGCTTAACCTACCAACCCGTTGTAAAATTGAAGAAATAAATAAACAATACTGTTGCAAAATATACGCAGACGTCAGCAACTGGGATAGGTCAAGTGTCTTCGTACGTGGCCAAATAATAAAAAGTAGTTGCCGGTGACCCCTGTTCGCTTATGTCAATGGCTTTGGCGCTGCTGAGCTCGAGGTCACTTGTTTGATTCCGGCCGCATTTTGATGCTGACGCAATGTGTGCCGTGCATTGGGCGCATGTTCAAGAACGCCAGCTGGTTAAATCCGGAGTCCCACATAACGGCGTGCGTCATAATCAGGTCGCGGTTACGGCATCTAAAACGACAGAATTCAATTCGTTGTTTGTTTATATCCTCGTTATCTGCGTGTCTTTCGCACCGGCATTCTTTTCCAGTCACACCCCAATTAATCAACCGGATGTACAGCTTGGCCCTCTGATTCTAAGCTCATTAGTAACCGGTGCTATATCGTTCATGGCGTTTACTCAGAAAGATGAAAGGATCTTTCGAAGAATACGAAAAGAATAAAATGGTGGCCAAGTATACTGGGTGTCCCACATAACTTGAGCCAAGAATGAAAAAATGAAAGGCGCTTCGGAAGCGAATTGAACCGAAGGCATACTATTTGCAGTAGCCTATAGTAACTCAGATAACTTTTTGTTTTCCCCATAACTCACTAATTAATTAAGTTTAGTTACCCAACCATTTAATTATTAGCTGAGGACCCCAAGTATGATACGCAGATTTGTAGAGCACCTTCACAAACCACCGAACGAGTTGTTTCCTTTGAGATACGTCTCACGTAGCCCTTTTTTTTTCGGGTCGCAAAGAAAGCCCGCGAAATATGGAAAAAGCCACGTGACGGAGCGCTTGCGTAGTGGTATTGTGCGGCTCTCGGGCGTGCGTTGGGTGAACAAGGTCAGCTGCATCATGACTGGCGACGAGGAAGCGGCAGGGCGTTCTTTATCTCATCGGCAGCGCTCGGACAGCAGCATGCCTTTCCGCTGTCATCCGACGGCAGCCGACCTTGTCCACCGAACGCACGCTTGAGGACAGCACGATACCACTGCGCAAGCGTTCCCTCACGTGGCATTTTTTATATTTCGCGGACTTTCTTTCCGACCCGGTAGAAAGGACTACGTGACACCTATCGTAAAGGAGACAACTCTATCGGTGGTTTCTGAAGGTGCTCTATAAATCTGGGCATCATACTTAGGGTCCTTAGCCAATAATTAAACAGTTGGGTAATCAAACCTAATTGATTAGTGAAGTTAAGGGGAGAACAAAAAAGCTATCTGAGTTACCATAGCTTACTGCGAATGGTATGCGTTCGGTTCAATTCGCTTCCGACGCGCCTTTCATATTTAAATTCTTGGCTCAAGTTGTGCGGGACATCCACTTCTCACACTAGCCGGGTCGCCGTAGTGCGTCGAATTGACAGATGCCACGAACTTCTTCACTTTTTTCTGCGCAGCCTCGGCGCGCAGGCTAAAAGCAGTGAAGCTTACATGCGCTTGTTCGATGCATTTCATCAGCATAAGTCCACGTTGCAAGATTGTGTCAAAAGAAATTGACACCTTCGTGCTGATGCCGTGGTTTCCAGACGTTTGGACCTGACTGTGCAAATATCGCTCCTAGATTTCTCAAGAAGGAGGGTACACATAGTAGGCTGTATGTCGGCATACATTGTTCTTTTTGCTTGCGGGAACGGTCGCGAAGAAATGAAGAACGACAACAGTGTAAATGTGGATGAAGTAATGCATAGAGGCCTTGTCCGTGTATTCAGACAACATCAAGCAGGTGGGCTGCTCAAGATAGTCGAGGTGTTTTCTAAAAAAATGCTGACTCTTGCTGCACATTGGTTCTGTATACTCGCTAGGCTTTCGTATTAGGAACCCGGCATGTCAAGTCGAATGTGCCGTTTATCGTCACATAACCGAAACAAATCCGCTTTGAACTTTGTCATTATTTGCCAGGGAGGTAACATGGGGGCACCTAGCGTTCTCCGCCCGGTGGGATATGTCGGCTGCCCTTAAAACAGCGCCTTCTGATTCTCGCAAACGCTTACGAATCAGTATTCAAAGAGCCCAACGATCAGTTCATCGGAAAGCTAAGAGAAGCGCATCCTGAGAGAAAAAAATAAATATAGATGTATTAGATTGCCATGAATCACCATATTTGATTGCGTGTTGCAATTTTTAGGCATAATAGTGTGCTTCTCCATCTTTGTTTATTTCTGTATTTTACCGCATGCAGGATTTTACCTCGTGGTGTGTATTTATATCTTGCGCATTTCTGCGAAGATTGCCCAAAAATCACGAAGATCCCCTGAAGGAGATGGAGCCTTCGAGTTGCACCACACTTATGGAGGCGGGCATTACTTGCGCGAGAGATCGAACTGCACGATTGACTCATTAGTAAAACTTACTAATTGGTTTGGGCTAAATAAATCAGGGCAGATTATGCACTTTACAAATTGTAGTTTGGGGAGTTCACAAGTCGGATCCGCTTGGAACGAATTCTCAGGATGACACAGCAGTTTGGAGACAATAATTACCGAACTTTGCGGAGAAATACGTTGGCGGTCCAGTAACTTTCGAGCTTCAGTGCATAAAACAGCGTTGTGCTAAAAAAACTAAGTGGAACGACAATGTTTTTTTACCTCAAGTTTAATGGCGCATATCTCGAAAATGGTGACATTTACGGAATTATTTCCAAATGGATATTCTTTGCAGTCTCGCCGGTTACAATTTGTAAAGTGCAATATGTGCTGTAAGGTAATCAGTTAAACTTAATCAGTGAACTCTAGTAATTTGTGGATTATGCAATTAGATTTCTCATGCAATCCAGCCCATGGACTTCAAACGGGGTATCTGCGACAGGCCATCTTAAAAAAAGTTTTTTTTTTGCCAGTCTTCGCAGAACTATACCCAGTATGCTTATTTGCAACCAATGGACATTAGCTCAGCCTTTGCGCTATGGGCGACCGCACCTTTGCACACGCTCGTCTCCCCGCTCCAGCTGCCGTCGGCTTCGCAGTAGCGAGTTGCGCTGTCGCCTCCTTCGGCCATCTCGTGTTGCGAGTCACACTGGAGCAGGCACTCGCCTTCGTACTTGGTGTCGCATGCCACAACCCGGCCGTGTTCCGGCGCTTGCAGCGGCGGGCACGTGATGGCTGAAGAAGAGCAAACGACTGGATCACATACAACCGTGCGGCTTGGATGGTGACGCGAATTGTCGGCGTATGACGAGGAGTGCTTTCTCGCCTACGCAGTCGCAACCTTACGAAGCCAACAAATAATGAGGGAAGCGTAGAGGACGGTACTTGCCGTCTTTTTTAATTGAAATGCAGAAATGGTAAATTAAAGCGAAACGAAAGTGGACGAAGAAACAAAGTGCCGCCGGTGGGAGCCAAACCCACAACCTTCGCATTATAATGTGAAGGTTGTGGGTTTGGCTTTCACCGGCGGAAAGTATTTTATTTGTTCACTTTCATTCGTTTTAATTTATCATTTCTACATTTCAATTTGAAAAGAAAACCACAAATACCTTCCCCTATGCTTGCCTTGGCGTCATTATCTGTTAGCTTCATAAGGTTATGACTAAAAAAAATTCGACGCTTAGCTCCACAAATATTACGGCTTCCAAAAAGGTTCTGGCCCTGTACACCGTGTAAAGAAGGTCACTTATAATTGTCTTCATTTCCATAAAAATGAAACCGTAAAAAACACTACGCGATCTAGATTCTTCCGATTCTCTCGCGATCAACACAAGCGCTATCCTTCTTGCTGAAAACCTTAAGCATCCCACGCCAAGCCCTCGCTTAAAAGCAAGCCCCCATGATCAGTTTTTTGTGTTGCGCATGACGAGCACAAACGAACCTTGGAAAACTAATGTATTTCCAGCAGTGCTCTGTACTCTCTAGAATGGACATATGAAGTGACTGGCGTCGGCTGATGTCAGTTCGCAGCGTTGGCCGCTGCGTCATGGTTCGTCCGGCACCAGTGTTTTGATTTCCAGGACGGGCCTGAACCACCACTCCGAATCGCACCATAAAGGCCGGCGAAGCAAGAGCAACGGGCCGCGCATAGCCGCTCTCGGGCGGCCCATTTGTGAGCGCCAAATATGCCTCGGTCCGCCAAGGCCTCGCCAGCGGCGCATGCGTTGCGCTTGCTTCTGTTGTCTTGGCTGCAGCCTGGCCTCGCGGTTCAGTCGGGCCGCGTGCCAATGCGCGTACGGCCCACCTCGTCCGAGTAGCGAAGGAAGGCGACGCGAAGTGTTGCGTGGGGCCATGCAAAACAGGCGTCGCGCGATGAGGCAACCAGGAGCAGCGCCTCTCGATGAGTTATCGTCGGTCCCTCAAAGGCACGGTCCACCCCGACTGCAGCAAAACAAGCCGCAAGATCCTCTCGCGCGCGCGCCGCTTTCGCAGTCGTTTCAGGGCCCGCCATGCCTCGTCCTGCCGAGAAGCGCTGTCCTGCGTAGACCGCGTTACTCATCTTGTGAAGCGCTGCTCGAAAGTGCGTCGCTGCGCTTATAATGACACCGACGGCCGGACGGAGATTCGAATGAAATGCACGCCTTGAGCGGCTCACTGAGACGCCGCATCTTCGGGCTCGCAAGCCAGTCACCAACGCTGCTTTCAGCTCGTAACTGAGGCAGCGACTGTTCGTTTGGAGAAGCGTTTTTTCGAGGCTGCAGTTAACCGACTTGACGTTGACGTGGAGTATAGAGGTGAAGAAACTGTCCTTGACTAGTTCTCGTGTGTTCATCACAACAGAACATTTTGGGTTCACATTCCTTAACAGCATTACGTGCTGCCTTGTCGGTTGTTAGAAATGTGGGACACAGAATTTCAATTCCAGTAAAACGAAGCTGCCCTCGCAGCACGCCCCGGTACGCCGCGCTTGTAAGTCGCATTTAATGAAGAACTCGATGGACAATTTTAATCAACTCTGAAGCGGGTACACAAACACGCACGCATGTACGCACACACGCTCGCAAATACAGGCCCATAAGCCAGCACGCACGCACGCACGCACGCACGCACGCAAGCACACACGCACGCACGCGCACACACACACACACACAAACAAACACACACACACACACACACACACACACACACACACACACACACACACACACACACACACACACACACACACACACACACACACACACACACACACACACACACACACACACACACACACACGCACACATGCGTGCGCGCAAATGTAAATACATGTACGCGTAAGCACGCTCGCACACAACACACGCATGTAAATACGCACATACACACCGCAAGCCAACACACACAGACATACACACACGCGCATGCACGCCCGTACGCACACGTGCACAATAGGCACATGTACACAACAAGAGAGTGCGTGTAAGCCGTTACAGGAAATGTTAGAGCCGTAGCGGCAATGCCTCAGAGACATCACCGATTCCTTGGGCAAAATACGGCGTGCGTTGCGTTCTGAACAAGACCCGAATTACAGAGACAGTTAATGGTGCTTAGCATTCGATATCATTCAGGATAAATCCAACTACGAAATTCTGTATACACATCATGGTAAGCTACGCCACAGAAACAGTCATACGTAACTTGCAAGGTGCGACGTAGACAATGTTCATCTCGGAATAGGAAGACGTAACACCCAAATTTTATTGACATAGGAACCGGTGAAAGAGTAGAATGCCTTGTCCTGCATAGTAAAAAAAGAAAAGGAGCTATTGTAAGGACATTAAATGTACTTCATCGTTATCATTTGTATATACAGCCATCATTATTCCTGTTCTTCGTGTGGGAGCCTGGGACGTGCGTGCACAATAAACGGGTCTGCTAGCGCTGCTTGTCCCGGTCGTCTTTAAAGGTGGTCGAGGCGCGTCAAGATCCCGACGCTCCTGCGTTCTTCTCCACGTTCCGGCGGCTCCGGCGGCCGCCTGCGCCACACCTATGGAAACGTCGGCCGCTGGCACAGCGCAATGTCAGGTTCTTGGGAGGATATCGTGCACGCAAGGGCAACCTTGGTGCGAATATTCTACAAAGCCGTTTTCAGACGGAATGCGACCTCTTTTCAGTGGACCCGCACAAGATTGAATAAGCTATATTTACAGCACATGCAGGAACACTCAGAATAAAACGTCGTTATAGCTGGCAAGAATCAACAAGCAGGGTGCGATCACAGCTACAGAGCTGCTCTGCACGTTTCACTACTTCGCCCATTAACGACGCGGTAAGACAGAGTCACAATGATCGTATAAACGGGGGTTCACCGAGAAAAATTGCCTCGGCCCAGATGTCGGGGCCGTCGCTGAGGATGCGGTCGTGGATGAAGCGTCGGGTTCCTTGTCGACGCTGGCCTCAACGCGACGCTTCGTAGTCGCGACCAGCACGGTCGATGAACGGGTCCCAGCTGCGATCTCCGGGAGACATCAGTATGGCCGGGTGCTGGATCGGCACTTAGGAATGGTTGGCGCACGGGTCGTAGCCGCGATCTTTGGGATGTGTTGGTAAGGTCGGGGCGCAGGAGTAGCGCCCAGCAACGGTCAGCGGGGCCCAGGTCGTGCGGAAGGCCCGAGTCCTCTCGCGTGACCGGTCAGTCGGCTCCATCCACCAGGCAGAGCTCGACCGTGGACCGTCGTCCGTGAACATCACCGGAACAGTCCGATCCCTTGGAATGGCAGGGCCGGCTCCTGGTTCTGCTTAGGCACGCTTCTCCTTTTTCCCGCTCCACGAACCGGCACCGCCTCCTTGTCGCCAGTCTTCCGGGCCCCCGCAGCGCACCCTCTCACGCCTCGTGCCTGCCGCTTCTCTTTTTTCCTTCTCCCTCTTCAGCTTTCCGCCACCTGTCTGCTATTCTCTTTTTCCGGGCTTTTGCTTGTATCTCCCAGGGATTGTGTTGCAATCGTCGATGCAGCGTCTCAACACAAGTCCGACATCGCGCGCTTCATATCACACGCTATCACGACCCCTAACGCAGCCACACCCACGACATCGGCTGCACTGACATCGTGCACCATTACCGGCCCTCAACGCGATCCAGCAGTCTTTATAGGTCTTCGCGGGGACGACGTCGACAAATGGCTTGACAATTACAACCGCGAGAGTTCAGCCAATGGGTGGACCGACACACAGAAGTTGACTAACGTCGTGCCCTATCTGACCGGCGCTGCGAAGACGTGGTATTTTAACCACGAAACTGCCATCGCAGACTGGTCAGCTTTTACCACCAGCCTACGGAAAATCTTCGCGTCTTCAGCTGGTCGTGCAGAAGTCGCCAAACAGAAGCTCGCTGCGCGTGTCCAATTTCCACATGAGTCATATACTTCGTACAACGAAGACGTCCTGTCTCTCTGCCGCAGCACCAACATAGGAATGACGGAAGCAGAACGCATTCCCCACATTCTCAAAGACATTGGTTCCGTCGCATTCAACGCCTTAGCTGTTCACAATCCTACCCCAGTTTCAGAAATTACATCGATGTGCAGCGCTTGGACGAGCTTCATTCCCTCCGTCTTCACCATGACAGCGACCTTTACCTGCCAGAAGAACTTCACTTTGGCCTAGTTGGTATTTGCTGCATATCTATTGACCGCAAATAAGACGGGGACAGAGGGAGAGCACACATAAACAGCACGGGCGGTAACTTTCAACTGTTTTATTCACAGTAGCCCGTGGGCATATATAGGCAAATAGAACATGCGCAGATCGCAGCAAACAAGAATACACATCAGCTTAGCGTGGCAACCAATAATCAAAAAAATCTTTTTCCGATTGAAACAACCTAATGAAGGTATCGCTAACAAAAAAGAAAAAAAAAGAAAGGCCAAGACTGTGTTAGCGATACCTCCATTAGGTTGTTTCATTCGGAAATAGCTTTTTTTTATTGTTGGTTGCTACGCTAAGCTGATGTGTATTCTTGTTTGCTGCGATCTGCGCATGTTCTATTTGCCTATATGTGCCCACGGGCTGCTCTGAATAAAACAGTTGAAAGTTACCGCCCGTGC
The DNA here is from genome assembly GCF_050947875.1 of Dermacentor variabilis. Classification (NCBI taxonomy): domain Eukaryota; kingdom Metazoa; phylum Arthropoda; class Arachnida; order Ixodida; family Ixodidae; genus Dermacentor; species Dermacentor variabilis. The sequence continues at coordinate 6,942,489 of NC_134571.1, read as the reverse complement.
TGTTTATGTGTTCTCTCCCTCTGTCACCGTCTTATTTGCGGTCAATATGATATGCTTTACCTGCCACATCATTCTAACCTACGTGCTCTTATCCGCACTATTATTCGCGAAGAACTTCAGGAGCAGCAACAGAGGAGATCCACTCTTGCTTCTGCCCATTCCCCAACGTTCGAATTGCGCAACATTGTGAAGCAGGAGCTGGCACCCATGAGGATCGCGACAACGTTTGTTGCAACAGCAGCGTTCCAGAGGCCCACATACGCGGATGCCGTGCCTTCGTATCCTCAGTGGCGTCCAACTCGTCCGACTTGCTTTTACTGCGGTAAACGGGGCCCATATCGCGTTACTGTAGCCGCCGCCAGCTGGATGAAAGCCGAAGCTATGCCGATTTCGAACGATACGGGATCCGAAGACCCGATTCTTACGACCCAAGTCTGTCTACTTTCCCGCAGCGTCGTTCTCCATCTCCTGAGGCGACTCTACATCTACCTGAGGGCTCCCGTTCGGCCCGACGACGTTCTCCTTCGCCCTACCGCCGCTCTGCATCACCACTTCGCCCTATCTTCCGCCTTGCTGACCAACGCTTGGAAAGCTAAGGACTGCAGTCTTTGGAGGAATAACCGCTCCCTGTCGAACGCTGCAAATACCTTCCTGTCGCCCGGTGAATATGCTGTTTGCAACTCTCTAATGTATTCCTGTGCAAGCTCTCGTCGATACCGGTGCCACTGTTTCCGTTCTGCATAGTTATTTGTGCTTACGCCTTCGTAAAGTCTAAACGCCTTGTCTTAGACCTGTATTGCGAGGCGCGAATAACATCCTAATTCACCCCGACGGACAATGTATGGCTCGTGTTTTGATCGACGGCACTTATCACAACATTGAGATGATTGTGCTACCCACGTGCATCCATGAACTTTTTGTCGGTTAGAACTTCCTGCATTCTGCCTGCGCTGTTACGTGTATATCACGTAGGGAGAGCGTCGTCCACATCACAGATACAGTGGATGCACCTATTTTGGTGTCGTCACCCTCCGCCTTTACCTTCGCTGTCTCTGCAGACTATGTCCTGCGCTCTGGTCGCGAACAAATTGTAGCTGTCACATCCAGCCAGGTAAGCGATGGAGGCGCATTAATTACCCTTTCTTCAGGCTGCACTTTACGAGGAATTCTCGGCGCCCCTTGTCTCGTCCGGTTTTCCTGTGGCTGAGCTGTTCTGTTGGCCTGCATCGCAACCTCAGACCCTGTGCTGTTGACAAAAGGGATGACCGTGGCAACTTTCACTTACTCTCCACTGATCTCTGTCGCAGCGCTCTCCCCTTCTTCGTCGCCAGTATCGGCCTCAGGTTTGGATTCTTGTTTTTTCTGACCCATAACCAGTGGCGTAGCAACAGGGGGGGCCGGGGGGCCGTGGGCCCCGGGTGCAATGGGCCAGTGAGGGGGGGGGGGTGTCAGATACGTCTGAAGACACCGCTCTTTCCGCCGGCTACTTCCGGGGAGGGGGGTGACAGAAGACCTATGGGCCCCGGGTGCCAGACGACCTAGCTACGCCACTGCCCATAACTGATTCTGACCAAACCACTGCCCAGTCAGACGCTTTACTCGCCCTTCTGGCTAAGCACAAATCCTGCTTTGATAGCTGTGCCAGTGCACTGGGCCATACTTCTGTGGCTGCACACCGCATGGAAACCCATATCGCATTTTGCAGCAGAAACGGAAGGTCATTGAAGAACAAATTGGTGATATGTTAGCACGAAAGATTACACGACCTTCATTAAGTTTCCGAAATCCGGTCGCTCTGATGAAAAAAAAAGATGGTTCCGTTCGCTTTTGCATTGATTATCGAGCGCTTAATAAGAAAACACCCAAGGATGTGTATTCTATGCCTCGAAGTGGCAATGCTTTAGACACACTACAAGGATAATCTCGGGTCATTTGGGTATTCATTGCAGGGATTGTACCTGCAAACCGATGTTTGAAAGTACTTTCATTCTGCATAGGGCTCATAGCAGGATGACAAGGGAGATCTTGGAGGCCTACGAAATTGCGAAGTTAGAGGAAAGCTGCTTGATCAAGGCATCAGCGTCGCTGTCTGAAAAGAAAATCCGATTCCTCGGTTTATCTTTGTAGCCATTGCAGTATATGTTTGCACCAAGCCTTGCATACGTGTACGGTTCATCGACATGTACCACTGAATGTTGTTTTTTTTTGCTGTCACGTTTATTTCCGCTCGTACGGTATATATTTATCGATGCGTGCGAAAATAAAATCTATAGTTGAAAGTGGAGCACTGTCTCTGCGTATCTGTTTCTTTCTACGTCCTCGTTCAGTCGCGTTTATACACTCTATCATAGATTCTAACCAACTAGCCCACCAACGTGTTTGAACCAAGTCCTTGCCAAAGTCATCTACGACTTACTTCGATCATGTGTTGCTAAACACAAGCTTACTAAGCTTACCATCCTCAAACTAACGGTCTTACCCAACGTCTGAACCACACATTAACTGACATTCTAGAAACGTATGTTTCTTTCGATCATCGCGACTGGGACACTGCTCTACCATTTGTAACATTCGCTCACAATTCCTCGCGCCATGACACAGCTGGCTACTGACCCTTCTATCTCCTAGTCGGCCGTGAGCCGACGTTGCCTTTCGAGACTCTCCTTTCGACCACACTCGATTCGCCGACAGAGTACACGCGTGATGTCAGCCACAGCGACACAAGCACGCCAGATTGCCCGCATTCGTCTTTCTCCTTCACAGACACGCCGCCATAAGTGCCGTTACGACCTGCGCCATCACGACGTGGAATGCGAACCAGGTGCTCTTGCTCTAGTTTGGCCTCCAACTTGGCGTGTTGGTCTTTCGCGATACTCCTCTCGCGATACCACGGCGCTTGCGGCCTCCTCCACCCGGTGACCCCTGCCACATATGAAGTGTCTCCACTGGACGCCACGGCGCCTTCACCTCTCTCTAACGTCATTCCCGTCAGCCGCCTCAAACCGTACCATTCCTGGACCATTGAGCTGCACCAATAAGGTGCTTTTTTCGCCGGGTTTGATGGCACAGCCGGTAATGTAGGAAGAAAAGGACATTGATGGTTGCCTTGGAGACGACGATTTTGAGTTTTTCGCTGTACTACGAGTGTTGGCTCCGCCATTAAAAGCCATCTTTGAATAGACGTACGCTTCTTCCTCCCGTAACTTATAATAAATAAATAAATAAATAAATAAATAAATAGACGTTGTATATGATGTTACGGGAGAAAGAAGCGTGCGTCTATTCACAGATGACTTTTGATGGTGGAGCCAAAATACGTAGAACAGCGATGGATGGATGGATGGATGGATGGGTGTATGGATGGATGAATAATTTTATTGAGGTCCCTCGGTGCACGCGATTAGCGCGCAGCGGGTCGCTCCCATGTCGGGATATAAAGGTCATGCCCCACTGTCGCGTCGCAGGCCCGATGGACAGCCCAGAGCTATGCGTCAAGGTTTTGAGCTGCGTAGAGCTCGGTCCCACTCTTCCTTGGTGGTCCTGGCCCCCGGTGCCAGGGGGCGACCCCAGAGCATGTGAGCAAAGCTAGCTATATCTTTACAAAAGCGACACGTAGTGTGAGGGTGCGCGTCCGGAAAGATGTAGTGCAGGAAGGCCGGGCATGGGTAGGTGTCCGTCTGAAGCCGCTTTGTACGGTAGCGGCATGGTTCTCTTGATTAAGTTATAGTGTTGGGTGAGATCGTTGCAAGTGACGAGGGGTCGTGCTCGCTCACCCATCCTGCCGAGAGGAAGTCCGGGCTCGCGTTGAGGTTAGGGAGCGGCCCCTCCAATGGTCCCATGTACGCCGGGAACCCATTGATGTAGTGTGGGGTGAGGTGTTGAGTACCAAGTATTCTGCCGACGGTCGGGGATACGCTCCCTCTTCCGAAGGACAGAATTGCCCTCTTGGAATCACAGTATACCAAGCTTTTACCGTCTTCTGGGAGTCCAAAGCTGATGGCCGCCTGCTCGGCCACCTCAGGACTATCAGTGCGGGCCGTGCACGCGTTGATGACCGTGCCATCTTTGTTGAACACCGCTGCTACAGAGGTTCGTCTGCCAGGATATTTGGCTACGTCCGTAAATCAGCATGGTTTCCCGGAGGCGACTGCCTGTCCGAGGAGTGCTTTTGCTCGAGCAAGTCTTCTGCCGATTTTGTGATCGGGGTTCATATTCCAGGGCAGGGGGGCTGCCCTGATCTTTTTTCTCAGGTCGGGTGTTAGCGTGTGGCTGCTACACTCGATCTCCCGAGGCGCGTCGCCGTTTTCTCGTAGGATCAATCTGCCCGCAACTGTGCCGGACAGCCTGGTGATCTGTGCCCGTTCCTGGGCCTCCGCCATCTCGCTCAGCGTGTTGAACATGCCTAATCCGTTCAGTGCCTCCGTCCTCGTGTGCATGGGTAGACCCATGGCTCTCTTGGCGACCTTACGCAGGAGCGTTTCCAGCTTGTCTCTCTCCATATTCGACCAATTGTGCACGGCCTTGATGTACACGAAGTGACTTATTACGAAGGCCTGTCCCAGTCGAGGGAAAACATCGGGAAGGCGGGAGATGGAAATTCAAGACGATGAGGAAAACGAGAATAAGGTGAAAGCAGGAGCCAACGTTTCCACAAGTGGACCTGTCTTCTTCAAAGCGGCATATGCATTCCTCGCCACAGTATGTATAGGTGGGGTTCTTCTAAAGGAGAGAGGGCGTAAGGCGGGTGGGTGCGGCAACGACGGAAGGTGTGTTAGCCTGTCGAATTCAGAAGAAAGGAGTGCTGTGCACAAGGCCAGGGACATGACAGTCTGTCAATCAAGTGTCAACGCCCATGTGTCAGCCGGCGTGTCAACGGCGTGCACAACAACCCTCTATTACCTGTTTCACTGGTGGTCGTAGGCTATCGTGCATCTGAGAGAGACCATAGAAGGAGCGGCAGAAACTGGTGTCCGTAAAAAAAAAAAGAAGTACTGAAATGGTATAAAAAAAATAAAGGGGCAAAAAACGGAAAGAAGAAGGACAAAATAGAAAAAAAGGGGAAAAACGAAAGAATGCTAAGAAACCAAACTAAGTGTTGTTGCCTTTAGCTTGATAGTTAGCATAGCAAATAGATTCTAAAGCTCCCTTTGAAACGTTTATGGCTATTGGTTGCAGTGTCTTCAACTTATGGATAATGTATGATTATGCCTATTTTCTCGAAAGAAACTGCACAGAATCCACTTGTCGAAACGTTGGCTCCTGTTTTCACCTTGTTCTGGTTTTACTCATTCTCCCAGTCTAAGCAGGTTGTCCTCCTTGAGCCCGTGATGCCGGCTGGCCACTCGTCTCAGTAGGTGTGTGGCGTTCTCGGCCTTCGCGGTGACCTTAGCGACTGTGATGGTGTCCGAGCCATTCGCCTCTATTGTCATGCCCAACACCTTGATGTGACCGAACATCGGAATCATGTTGCCTTCAGCAGTGTACAGGCGGACGCATGGGCCGGCGCCTCTGTCCCATCCCTTCTGTTTGGGCCCTCGTCTCTTGGGTCTATATAGCAGCAACTCAGACTTTCTCGGCGAGGTAGAACAGCAAAAAACGCAAAATCTTCTTCGTCGTCTCCAAGGCCGTCATCAAAGTCCTCTTCTTCCGATTGTAGCGTTCTTTATACACGCAACTAAAGAAAACACATAGCTTAATACCGATGCATGCGTTCAGCTATTTTACCCGCCGTGGTTACTCAGTGGCTATGATGTTGGGCTGCTGAGCATGAGGTCGCGGTATCGAATCCCGGCCACGACGGCCGCATTTCGATGGGGGCGAAATGCCAGAACACCCGTGTACTTAGATTTAGGTGGAGGTTAAAGAACCCCAGGTGGTCGAAATTTCCGGAGTCCTCCACTACGGCGTGTCTCATAATCAGAAAGCGGTTTTGGCACGTGAAACCCCATAATTAAAATTATTCAGCCATTTTATTCTAACCAAGCTGCCCTCATCGTCTTCCTCTTTCTTCGTCTCCTTGGTTCTTCCTCTTCTTTCGTGGCCTAAATGCAGCACGCTTCACCTACCCTGGCTTTGTTCACACCTCCTGGTGTGGTACTTGAATACACTTCCGATGGAGGCGCACTCTTCTTCACCAGAGGGTCCCAGATACCATATTGTCTTCAATGTGCCGTGCTGTGATGCAGTCTTTACCACAGGAAAGGGTCCATGAAATTTCACGTTTGAAGTCCCAACACTTTTTCTTATTAGGACCTTGTGATCAACCTCTATGTGCGTTGTTTCTTTGTTGCATCTTCTGTCACAGTTTCTCTTCATGCGTTATTTGTAGATATCCCTCTCCTGCGCGCTTTTCGTTGTTTCGGTAAGTTGAAGCTTGCCCAAGATGCCCATCTGGAGGAAGTGTCGGCGTGACTCCTGAGGCGGCACCTGTCCAAGCACCTTTTCAGGCACCATAACCGTATGAACGGTTATGGTGCCTCACAGCAGCTTCTAAGCAGCATTTCCAACCACCTGCAAACTTTGGGTACATCCTTATAGATTGCTTCGCAACTCGGATGGCGCGCTCCTCAAGGCCGTTTGCGGCGGGGTGGTAGGGCAAGCAAAATTGGATAGTCATGCCATGATCTCGAGTCCACCTCGCTAGTTTGGCACTACGGAATGCAGGTTCATTGTCACACACTCTTGTCTTCGCATGTATAAAACATTCGGCTTGAAGAAGAGCAATGACGCTGTGGGCGTCTCCCTTTCCTGCCTTCGCCGCAACCATTCTGGTGCATTCATATATGCAGAGTATAAAGACTTGCGTTTTCGTGACACGTTCGCCCGCTTTCTTTAGCTCCGAAATTCCAAGTAAACTTCAAAGGGGACTCGTGAATGATGAGGTATTACCATTGTCTGTTTGTGGCCTGTCTGAACTTTGTTTACTTGACATGTGTGACCTGTTCGTACGTAGTCACTAATGTCTTTCTTCATACTTGGCCACGTAAACCGCTTCAGTAGCTTTCTGTATGTGCGCTAAAACCCGTCGTACCCGCCTGACTCTGGAGTATCATAGTAAAGGTGAAGAGTCTTCGGAACCATTGTCGGTGGCACGTAGTACTTTCCATCGATATCTTTGATTTCTTTTGTGCCTTCCCATAGCTTCACGTAATTTATCAGTTCTCGGTGTTTGCTTCTTTCGGAGACGAGCAATCTGGACACGGCATCTTCGTCGGTGGGTAGCGGACCAGGGCGATGCGAAACAACGAAATAAAATTGTTGCAGGTAGTTAACCCACCTTGCAATCCGTCCTCGCTGCTGTACCATATCAAGAGGTGTGTAAATTCCTAATGGTAAGCGAAAAGTGTGTATTTCGCTCTTTCTAGGTAAGTTCGGAAATACTGAACAGCTTTCGAGACGGCCAGTGCTTATATTTAGGTGGTGGTGTAGTTCACTTCTGCAGGCATCAATGTAGTAGCTGTAGTATCCCACCACATGGTGCCTTTGGTGGTCAGGTTTATTTGAGCGCTTCTGATAGAGCACTGCCCCAGTTACGTAATGCATGCATCACTGTTTAACACAAATGGTAGAGAGAAGTCACGAATGCAGAGAATAGGGTCGGATGATATAAGCCTTACTACTTCACGGTACGTTCATTTGCAAACTCGTGTTTCCACAGAAATTGTACGTCTTTCTGCATAAGTCGTATTATGCATCTTGTCATGAATACACAGTATTTTACAAAGGCCCCAAAGTGTCCAGAGAGGCCCAGGAAGACACGCAGGGAATGTGATTCGTAAGGCTTCACCAACTTATAAATTCTTTCAACGGATTCCTACTTTGTGCTTTTAGTACAACCGTCAAATGCCCTGCCAGAAATACCACTTTTTCTTGGAAGAATGCAATTTTCTTGAAGATTATTTTGAGATGTGCGAGGCTGCGGGCATGAAGAACTAGGGAAACGTAATTTTTATGATCTTTTGCGTTCGAGAAAACGATTATGTCGTCTATATAAACATTGCAAGAGCTGCCCAAGTATGGTTTAAGCATGTAATTCGTAATCTTTTGCAACCACGGTGGAGGATTCGTCAATCCGAAAGGTAATCGGCTATAGGCAAACAAGTCGAACGTCGTAACAAATGCGGTGTACATCTTGGTCTCCCCGGTCAAGTGAATCAGCCAAAAGCCTTTGCAGCGGTCGATCCGTGAGAACCAGAGGCAGACACCGCTTTCATCAATAATAGTATCAAATTTCGCAATCGGAAAAGTTATTAACTCTGTTTGGCGGTTTAGAATCCTATAATCGGTGCAAAGACGAAAAGTCCCATCCTCTTTAGGTGCTATGGTTGTAGGCGAAGCAAACGGTGAAACGGAAAGTCGGGTGGCGTCAGCGTCCAATATTGCTTGCAGCTCCTTTTTCAACCAAACCCTTTTCTCTCGTGACATATCGTATGGGGCTTTCCCAACCACTGTTTTGTCCGCGAGTTCAAAGGGAACTGCATGAGACTTCATCGCCGGAGGATAGTTTTCCAAGCGTACAAGCTCTGGATACTTTGCTCTGGTGTTTTCTTCACAGTGAACTAACCTTAGAGGGCTCGGTGTCTCTCCGCTTTTCTTCAGTTTAGTATTTTCTTCAACCAAAACCATGTCACCTCATTAAATGTTTATCTTTAGTCTTTTCTTGTCAGGGCGAGATAAAAGGAAGTCATAGGTGATGTAGGACATTACAGACACGTCACTCTTTACGCAATAACCTTGAAATTCAATCACGACGGATGCCGACTTATTGTGGGAGCTTACTGCCCCATCGTAACCCTGGACACGTAGGGTCCTTCCACTGCGCAGACTGCTGCTGTCTATTCTTTTCAGGTTGACGATGGACACAGACGCTGCATGGTCCACGACTGCGTTCATCTCAACACCACCAATCTGGACAGGGAAATGAAGTAGGCTAGAAGATGCCAAGTACACAGTCTTTCATGAGAGGCCGGTCGTCTCTATCCAGTGCTGTGCGGCGTTCGCAGACAATCGGAACGCGTAGAGTGCTACCAGGACTATACAAGTAGCAGTTCGAGGACTTCAAATATTTCTTCTGAAGGCTGTCTGTGAATTTCATTGATCATATATCCGACTGAGGTTCCTCGGGCGCATTGATCTCATTGCTGTCCAGGATAAATTCTTTTTCGCAAGGACAACTTCTGTGCTGCTTCCACATGCAAATTTTGCAGACATCGCATAAGGCCTTCTTTTGTATTTAGGACTTTGAGCTGGACCTGCTTTGGAATACTCACAGAAAGTCCCAGCGTCACCAAGGCTATAAGTGCCAATGATGAGAGGTCAGGCTCTGTCACGCCCGATAGACGACACTTCTCAAGGCAGTACTCTAGTAGAGAGCCACTCGTGTGTGTGAAGCGTAGCGTCAACTCCCATCTCTCCAATGGATAGCATTGAAACGCCACCAGGAAGCTCTGCTTCCACTTTTGCCAATATGTTGCCTTTTGATCCGGTATCTGCAGATCGTACCATTTTCTGTCAGTGACACTAAGGTAACGTCGCATATTCTGTCCTTTCTCTTTTCCGACAACCACCCGTTATGGTGAGAAGCAGACTCATAATATCATAACCAATGTTGCACGTCTTCGGAGCCTCCTTCAAAAACATCAGGTTCAACCATATACGACGATCGTTTTCCTTTCCTCAGAGACTCAGCTAGTGCTGTCATAAGATGACTTTGTTGCGTCATATGTCACTGTTCTTCAAAAACCTTAAAAACGTGACTTACCTTCTCTGCTGGCGCATCCCCTGCCGGAGAACCACGGCGCCTGGGTGCCAAAGGAGCTTTTTTATCGGCGATAGCTGCAGAGTTCACGTTGAATGATCCTGTCTGAAAAAGTTTCACACGGCATGTAGACGCTTCCTTGAGCACTGCGTCGATGAGGCCAGAGGAGCTGACATGGCATGGAAGACTTGCTGAGGGCTTATCTTGCACTTGGTAGTCGCCAGTGAAGATAATGCGGTGCGATGAGGTCAGGTCGACGAATAGTGCAGCCCACATCCTGATGGGCTGCGCCAAATTATGTAACGTTACTTATAAACGCAACTAAAGGAAACACATAGCTTAATACCGACAGATGTATTCCGTGATTTAATTCTAACGAAACTGCCCTCCTCATCCTCCTTCTGCTACGCTTCACACACACACACACACACACACACACACACACACACACACACACACACACACACACACACACACACACACACACACACACACACACACACACACACACATATATATATATATATATATATATATATATATATATATATATATATATATATATATATATATACACATATATATATATATATATATATATACATATATTTATACATAAATTGTAACGAAGAAGATGCACCGGTTAGTCCGGTGCATCTCCAGCGCATGTAGTGTAACGAAGAAGTGCCGGTCAGTCAGACGCATCACCAGCGCTTTACGCAGGGGGCCGGTTCTGACTGCTCGCAAGGCTTTGGACTACCGCACCGAGTTCTACCTGTCACTCCTTGCCTACACTGTTAATAAACATCTTGACATTTGGTGGAGAGTGCAGGGGACGACTCCATCAACGCTGGCACTTCAAAGCGGAACCCTTCAACCATCTCGGCGGCCCATGCCAGACAATCCGACCCAGCCTTCTCGAACCATTCCTGACGATCCAGCTCAACAAGCTGCAGTTACGTCACCAACTGTCATTCGTCCTGGCGCGCAGCGTCAGTAAGATCCTGCTATTCTTGCGGGTATCGGTGAACAGGGCGTCGAGGACTGGCTCCCCTCGTACGACAGAGTCAGCGCGCACCACCACTGGGACGATACGGCAAAGCTCAACAACGTAATTTGCAACTTGAGCAACGTTGCAAATTTGTGGTATCGTTACCACGAATCCGAAATCCAGACATGGTCCGCGTTGAAGACCAACTTCACGGAAGTCTTTGGTTGTCCTGCTGTCCTGCTGTCCGCAAACTGCAGGCCTAAGGAGCCTGCGCGGACGTGCCCAGCAACTAGGTGAGAATTTCACAAGCTACATCGAAGACGTCGTTAATCTGTGCAACATAGTCGATGCAACGATGCCAGAAGCCGACAAGATCAGGCGTATCATCAAGGGAATTGAGGACGACACCTTTCAAATGTTGGTCGCCCGAAATCCTACCACAGTGTCTGTCTTCATTGCCCTGTGTCATAGTTGCGACGAACTTCGAAGGCAGTGAGTAGTCACACGACATCCGTCCTCAGAATTCGCCGCTCTCTCAGGTCTGACGCTAGATGTTGACAAGTCGCCTCTAATGCACCAGATAAAGGATTTCGTACGAGAAAAAGTTGATCGGCAGCTTTCTCTGGTGCCCTTTACGAATGCGTAACCATAGTCTCCGTTCACACCGGGGTTACAGAGCGTTACCAAGGAGCAAGTCGCCGAGAGCCTTCCAGCTGTTAGTCAACCGCCACATTCGTGGCGCCCCTGACGTACGCTGACGTCGCTGCAAGGCCGCCCTTCGCTTCAAATCCACCTCTCCAAGCTGCTGCGCGACCGCCCCCAATTCCCTTCTCACCGCCTGCAGCACAGCTACCACGTCAGGCAAATCCTTGGCGCACCGCGGACAACCGCCCAATTTGTTACCATTGTGGTATTCCGGGACACGTTGCCTGCTTTTGCCGACGCCGTATGCTGCATATTTATGATAACCGCCGACCCGTGAGCACTTATGCCCCTCGGCAGCTACAGTCTCCTGTGCCGCCGGATGAAACTCCTGTTCTCAACCATGTGTGTCGTTCCCCATCCACACACCGCCGCTCCATCTCACCGATGAGACGCCGGCCAAGCCTTCTACCTCAGAGAAACTGTCACAGTTCCCGAGGCGAGAACTGCGTCCCCTTCGATTTGCCAAAGGCCTCGAAATAACCCTTGCTACGCCACTGAGGTATACATCGAAGGGATTCGAACATTCGCACTGGTCGATATGGGCGCAGCAATTTCGGTGTTAGGCGCAGGACTTTGCCGACGAATAGAAAAAGTAACGGCGTCACTTTCCGGAGTGTATTTGAGTACTGCGAGCGCACAGCCTGTCGGACCATTGGGAGCCTGCACTGCACGTGTTGTCATCGAGGAGTCACCTCACGTCATTGAATTCGTTGTGCCGCCATGGTGCTCCCATGATGTTATCCTAGGCTGGGATTTCATTTCGTCAAACAATGCCATCATTGATCGTGCCCACGCCGAGGTGGAGTTGTCTTTTGTTGCCGATGCAGCCATGGACCAAGATCCTGTGGTGCCTACAAAAATGCTTGCGGCCGAAGTTACTGATATCCCTCCTCAGTCAGCCGCCGTCGTCTCCGTATCTTGCGCATCAGCACGTGACACAACCGTGCTATTCACGCATGTGACTTCTTCGTCCGTCGCCGTTCCCTTCCGCTGCCCTTCGGCCTCATTGCCCTCACTGCTGGACGTGGTGTCATGTGTGTGTGCAATGTGTCTTTTCTGCCGATTACTTTGCATCGCGGAGTGTGCCTCGGTTATGTGCAAACTGTGGATTCTTCAATGCTCTCCGATGCTTCCAACGACGCGCATTCGACGTCCCTCGCCGCCCTCGACAGTGCCAATCGAGCGCCGTTGGAGTGCTTCCATCCGTCAATCTCCGGTGATCTGACAACCGCACAACACGCGCAACTTCTCAGCTTGCTACGCGAATTTATCGCCTCCTTCGACTGCCATCAACATTATGTCGGCCACACCACCACAGTATCACTATATGGTATCGCACAGCATCGACACCGGTTCACACGCCCCGCTCCGGCACCGTCCTTGCCGTGTCTCAGCTTCTGAACGCCGTGTCATTGACGAACAAGCGAGGGATATGCTTCGGCGTGGCGTGAGCCATCCCATAGCCCGTGGGCGTCGCCAATCATCCTCGTAAATAAGAAAGATGGTTCTATTCGCTTCTGCGTAGATTACAGACGCCTTAACAAAATTACGCGCAAGGACATATATCCCCGACCGCGCATGAACGATGCATGCTCTTGACTGTTTGCAAGGTGCCGAGTTCTTTTGCTCTTTGGATTTGCGGCCTGGATATTGGCAAGTTCCCATGGCAGAGGCTGACCGCTTGAAAACCGCCTTGGTAATGCCGGACGGATTATACAAATTTAATGTCATGCCATTCGGCCTATGTAATGCGCCCGCTACTTTTGAGCGTATGATGGACAGCATCTCGCACGGTCTTAAGCGGCACGCGCGTTTGTGCTACCTGGATGATGTCGTTGTCTCCTCACCTGATTTCTCGACTCACCTCCAACGACTAAGAGAGCTATTAAGCTGCCTTACTAAGGCTGGCCTGCAGCCTAAGGCTGGCCCGTAAGCTTACCATCTTAGGCCGCGTCGTTTGCAAAGAAGGCGTGCTTCCGGATCCTGCAGAACTCCGTGCACTTGTGGAGTTCCCAAAACCCACAAACCTGAAGACACTACGCCGTTTCGTCGACCTCTGCTCCTATTTTCGCCGCTTTGTGAAGAACTTCGCTATGATCATCGCCCATTTGAATCAACTGCTGGCTGGAGACAACGCCCTATCCGCCTGGTCGAAAGCATGCGATGACGCGTTCACGACCCTTCGCCATCTGCTTACCTCTCCTTCCTATATTGCGACATTTTGACCCCACTGCACCAACTGAAGTCCATACAGATGCTAATGGAGTCGGCCTTGGGGCGGTTGTTGCTCAACGCAAACGTGATCTTGAGGACTACGACGTTGCTTATGCTAGCCACACGCTGACAAAGTCGGAGCTGAACTACTCTGTTACAGAAAAGGAGTGTTTAGCGGTACTCTGGGCCCTTACGAAATTACGACCTTACTTATACGGCCGCCAATTTGATGTAGTAACGGACCACCATGCGCTGTGCTGGCTCTCCTCATTGAAGACCTCTCTGGCCGCCCCGCACGCTGGGCGCTCCTTTCGCAAGAGTACGACATCCAGGTTGTGTAACGCTCTGGACGCAAGCATACCGATGCCGACGCTCTCTCCCGCTCACCCATTTCACCTGACGCGCACAGTCTTTCCCCACACAACTTTGTCCTGTCAGCACGTGCTATCGATGACATGCGCTCTGAGCAGAGCCAAGACCCGTGGATTTTTTCGCTTTTGGAGTTTCTCGCTGATCCTGCCACTGTTACAGCACCTAAGACGCTAGGGCGGCAGGCGCATCACTTTGTTGTTCGCGACCAACTCCTCCACCGTCGCAACTATCTCCCCGAGAGTAGGCAATGGCTCGTCGTAATACCGCGTCATCTTCGGGCTGATTTATGCGCATTGTTTCACACTGATCCCCAATGTGCACACGGTGGCGTGTTAAAGACCTACACCCTCCTTAGGTTCCGGTATTACTGGCCAGGCATGTACAAGTTCGTTCGCAAGTACGTCCGCTGCCGCCTCGACTGCCAGCGCCGAAAGTCGGTCTCTACTTCCACTCCCGTGTCTTTGCATCCGCTTCCTCGTCCGTCCCATTCTTTTGATCGCGTCGGAATCGACCTTGACGGTCCACTTCCTTATACCGGAGCTGGCAACCGCGGGATTATTATTGCTGTGGATCATCTCACAGGCTATACAGAAACCACTGCACTTCCATCTGCCACTGCCCAAGACGTTGGATCACTCATACTGCGGCATTTTGTTATTCGTCACGGAGCACCTCGGTAACTTCTTAGTGATCGAGGCCGCGATTTTCTATCTGAAGTTGTGACCTCGCTTCTGAAGGAGTGTCACATCATCCATACGACCACTAGCGCAAACCATCCGCAAACGAACGGGTTGACGGAGCGTTTCAACCGTACTCTTGTCGACATGCTTGCCATGCACGTCGCGTCCGACCATTCCAACTCATCATTCGCCACATTCGCCTATAATACTGCCACTCAAGCCGCCACTGGTTTTTCTCCGTTTTTCTTACTGTACGGCCGCGAGCCTTCCTGCACCATCGAAACCATTCTACCCTAACAGCCTGATTCATCAGAATGTGTTCCTGTCTCTCAAGCTGCGCAGCATGCTGAAGAATGCAGACAACTCGCCCGCTGTCTTATCACCGCAGATCAGACATACGAGAAGCTTCGTCGTGGTGACTCTGACCCCCCCCCCCCCCCAAGCTTTCTTACCGAGTCATTGCTTTGGCTGTGGGTACCACCTTTAGCTCCCGGCCTTTCTTCTAAGCTGCTGCCACAATATCATGTACCTTACTATGTTATTGCACAAACTTCCCCGTGACCCTTGTCGTCGAGCCTGTGTCGCCGTCTTCTGATCAGCGCCGTCGCGGTCGCGAAACTGTTCACGTAGATCGGCTCGAGCCCTCCCAGGTAGCACAAAAGAGATACGTAACGTTTTCGTAGCGTTTATCCAAGACGATAAAAACGGGTTAAAGAAGACACGAATGAGAGAACTTCGGCGGGAAAACGTCGGATATCTCTGCTAATGTCCGGCTTAATTACTTTCTTGAGACGATCTAGAACAGGTCTGCAAGACGTATTCGAAAAGCTGGTCTAGAAATAGGATTGGGAAAGACACAAGTAATCCCTTTGCCAAAACTATTCGTAACCAATTTCTAAACGTTTTTAGGACGTTATCAAAAAGCTGGTCTAGAAGCGGTCTTGAAAGGTTTACGATCATCTGAAGCTAATTTTCGCGGGTGACGGGCGCGATCAGACATCGTTGTTCAAAACACGCGTTTAGTTTCGCCTCACGCGACTGGCCTATGCCGCGCAGACGTCGTCAGCCGCACCCGTTGGCACGGCCTAGGCCAATCGCGTGAGGTGAAACTGATCGGGCGTTTCCAACAACGATCTCCAATCGCGCCCCAGATAAGTAGAAGCGTCGGTGTTGACTGTAAGAGCCATGGCGCAGTGCCAAGCACTGTTCCCCGCATGGCCGGCGCATCGTCTACCAAGTCGCACGAAAATGAGCCTGTTAGGAATAATAAATACTTAATACCATCTTTAGTAAGCTACGATGCTTACAACCACAATGGGAATGACCTCCTGCAAAGAACAAATGGCCACGTCTTGGCAGGTGGCCAGACCAAGCCCTTCATGCCAAGAGTGCATGAAATGAGAACATTGTGACAAAGCAAGAACACTTTATTAAAATGTAATGCTTATGCAAGGTTCGAACAAACTGTGTGAGAAATGCAAATAGAAATAAAAGTACATCAACAGTGACAAAAGTCGCAGAAAGGATTCGTAATGAACTCGAAAGTGAACATTCACTAGCACATAAACAAAATTCCAAGTACACATACAAAAATGAACAGAAAAACCTGGAGTATACTAAAGTGTCTAATTTATCATAGTAAAGTGCGCGTGCTATTAGATGGACTAGAGTTATGCAGAAGTGACATCGGAGCGAATGGAAGAAGTAGACTGATAAATGCAAGAGTATGAATTGGATGGTAACTGCTTCCAAGCAATGTTACCCTTCATCTAGAAGCTTGAAAAGAGCACAAAAAGAAATACCACCGCATTCCATCATAAAACAATCCTGTGACAGAAATAAAAAAAATGGGGACAATGCAAAATTGGAAATATTGCCTTTAGGATATATCAAAGAAGGTAATGGCGAGAAAAATAACCATACAACAAAAAAGCAATAAAGTGAAATTAGTACAGAATACTTAAACGGGGGATTCAGTGTAACAAGTGAACACTACTGTAGTACAGCGAACGATGAGACAGTAATGCTGCATCTTGCCACTCCTAAACGTGAGAAATGAATATGCAAGCCTCATATTAGAAACTTACATAAACATGGAAATAAAATGAAATGCACTGGAAGCTGCATTTGTGTAACAAAGGAAGCAATGGTCATAATAAATAGTAAGTGTTTTATCTAAAAAGCCCTTTACAAGAGGCAAAGTTGTACCTCTCTGGCAAAAATAAAGTTGCAACGAATAATTTGCAAACCAGCAAATACATTAATTAGCACACTGACATGTCACACTTTGCGCACATCTCCAGTCCCCTAAAGTAAAAAAAAAAGGCACTCTGAATGAGAAAAACGTTTAACACATGTAGCCCAGAGCAAATTCTTTGCCAGTTCACTCACACTTTCACATCCAAAAACATTTGCCACAAAGTCCAGGCACAGTTCCACTGATGTTTACCAATTCACCCCCACTTGCACGTCCAAAAATATTTGGCACACAGTCCAGGCGCAGCTTCATAGATAAACAGCTTGAGAGCACCCTACTGATTATTGTGCAGTCCCGCTGCTGGAAATAGAACTGCCGCACATGCTGGTAGTGGTTTCAATCTAGACACACTTGCTGCCCTGGACAGGTATGTTCAGATATCTGCACTGGTGCTCCATTTTGTCGAAGTAGACACATTGATGCACTACGCTGGTAATTTAAATGTTTTGAATGCACAAGTATTGGCTTCACCAGAGAGACTTGCCCACATACCACCACTGGCATATATATGCACTTGCTCTTCACTCAGTAGCATTGAACTTAAAGTGTTCCCTATGTGGGAGCATGTGTAAAACCGGTGTCACACGACCACTCTCGATCGCGATCAAGCCCGATCCGGATCGAAATTATCGATGCGACTGGCTCACTCTCGTAGCTTGCGCAGAGGAGCCATCACGACCGAGAAATTCGATTTGTAACGGACTGGATAGCGGCTAAAAGAGCCCCGTGTGAAACCGGTATCAAATAATGCACAGACGTACGCTAGGAAAATGTGTTGCACAAGGACAAAGAACTGCGACATGCCCTGTTGTGCGAAGCGCGCGAACAGAACACATGTATATATATATATTAAAAAAAACTGCGAGAGCGCTTCGCGAACTCCTTGCGCACACATGGCACCCGCACGAACTCGGCAGGCCGCCGTAAAGCGCGAAGGGCGCACAGCGTACATTCCGACACATGTCCCAAACTGCAAACAATCGTACTACCTAAAGCATACAAGTTATTTTATACCAAGGGCATACTCGACTCACGTATGCAGTATGCACAAGCGAGTTATGCAGCGTACATGCTGTATCCATTCGCCAAATAGTAAAATTGATAACAAGCACAAAGCTACAAGGGACTCAATACATTACTACCATTTGAGGCGTCAAATAAAATCGAATTTGGCCGTTTCATATATTGGACAGAATATATGGACACATGTGGTACCCGGTAATACCATGAAATACCCATCACGTGGGTAAAGGGGGCGAAAACACAATCGAGAACCTGAAGCGCAAACGATAAAAGCACGGTATGGTGCACGCAAAATTCTGTCAGTGCGCTGTAGCGCGAGGGAAGAAAATAGGGCGAGCACTTGACCTCACCTTTTGGGATACCGCACTAGTAGTGAATCATTAAAAAAAAGCCTGTTTGAACCAGTTCCCTTGTCTGCAACACTCTTGCTAAACGGGAGACTAAAATACCACGATGATGGCTCTATTGCGGAGATCGGCAAGGTGCGCACAGACAGAAATTTTGCCGCCTTTCTTCGCATTCTGCAAAATGCTTTCTTGTTAGGATCACGCATAGCGGCCGACCCCGACGCTAAGGACACACAGGCACGATTTCGTCCCTCTAACTTTCGTCCTTATACTGCCCTTAATGCCTTAATTACAGCGTCAGTGAAAAGGCGCCTCACATAACATGACAATGAACTTGAAGAGCTGATTAGTGCCCTCCACTCCGCGCCCTCCAATTGAAAACACTACTGATTTCCAAATTAAACTACACAAACAGATCGCACAACCCAAACTAATCACAGAACGTCGTTTTCTTGACGGCAAAACCCTGCAACACTTACATGACAAAGGGCAGCGGCAGCACATTCAGAACAGCCGCTATCATACCACAGCGCAATGCAAGTGCGATAACGTTATTATGCTCGGCTCAAACAGATCGCACAACCCAAACTGATCACAGAATATCGTTTTCTTGACAGCAAAACACTGCAACACTTACATAGCAAAGGGCAGCGGCAGCACGTTCAGAACAGCCGCAAACACACCACAGCGCAATGCGAGTGCGGTGACGCGACGACGCCATGACGACGCGACTATGCCCCGGCTCGCCCGGCTGCCCGGCATCACGAATCACGTGGCCACCTTGGTCACATGATTTGACGACGGTATCGCCACCTTGCGCAAGGTTGGATCGCGTTGATGGGTTGTTGAATATTGTAGAAGCCGCTAAAGAGGCTGACGCGCCGTGGCGTGGCGGTGGCGTTTTGAGTCGTTTGCAAAACGTATTCACCCCTCGTTTTTAAGCTGTCTGGCTTCCAACGTTATCAAAACGTATTCACCCCTCGTTTTTAAGCTATCTTGTTTGGAACGTCTTTGATGCGTCGATTTTGGTCAAAAATCCGTTTCAGACGTTGAATCCCTTAATACGACGTTTTCAAGACTTTGTGTGCTACCTGGGCTTCTACGATCCCTATACGCTACCTTATGCTTAGATCAACAGGATGGCGCCTGTTTCTCCGGGGGACAAATGTAACGAAGAAGAAGCGCCGGTTAGCCCGGCGCATCTCCAGCGAATGAAATGTAACGAAGTGCCGGTCAGTCAGGCGCATCACGAGCGCTTTACTCACGGGGCCGGTTCTGACTGCTCGCAGGGTTTTGACTACCGCACCGAGTTCGACCTCTCGCTCCTTGCGCACCCTGTCAATAAACACCTTGACCATATATATATATATATATATATATATATATATATATGGTCAAGGTGTCAAAGGTCAAAGGTGTCAAAGGTCAAATAAACTACAGGTGGCCGGTAGCTACCGACGAAAAGTAAAAAAAAATGGCTGACAGGGGACTTGCCATCCGTAAACCCAGCTCACCTCCAAAATGTCACAAAGCTTAGTGTGTTAGAATTACACAAAAAGAGCTAACAGTGCACAAAATAGCGATATTTTCAAACACAAGGAGCAGGTATGCACACTAACTCTTTTGGACATAAAATATACGGAAAAGAAGAACTATCACATTGAATTGACAAGGTAATAGACAAGGTAACTTAGAAGAGGGCAAACATAAGGCAGGTAAATAAGTGCGAAAGATTGCTTGTTGTGACTTAAAAATAACACAAAGAGTTGAAAAGCACAACCATGGTGTTCACGTGGTGGCTTTGGTGCAGTGCTGCTGAGCCCGAGGGTGCGAGATGGAATCCCGGGTGGCAGCCGCATTTTGATGGGGGCGAAACGCAAATAAGCCCATGCAATGCGCATTGGGCGCACGTCAACGAAGTGCTCAAAATTAATTCCGAATCCCTAAATACGACGTGCCTCATAACAATATCTGGGTTTTGTTGGGCACGTAAGACCCGAGAATTTCATTATTTGAAAATGGACAAGCAGAAGCACTTTTTTGGCAGCCTGACGCAAAGGTTAGGTTTGCATTGATGATGAACGGGAATGTAACTTTCTTTTATATCAGGGAACGAGCCATCTCTCCTCGATCACAAATGCAGGCGGTGCAATAGTACACCGGGCGCACTCACGAGTGCAGGGCACTCCAGCGGCGGGGTCTCCAGCGAAGCCCTCCTTGCAGGCGCAGTCCCTCAGCGAGCGGCTTCCTTCGTGGCGCGTCCTGCTGTTCGGTGGGCAGCTCGCACACGGGCCGCTCTCGTGCGTCTCCTTGTACGTGTCTGGCCTGCAAGCTGGGTCGTCGTGAAGAGCACCACTTAGGCAGCGTTCATGTGGGGTCCACACAGTTTGCGAGCGCAGAAAGAAAGAAAAAAAGAACCACGTCGCATAAGACCGAACCTATGGCAAGTTCCGAGAGGTCTTCCTGCGGCCAAGCGCCCAAATTACCTGAATTTCAAATATGTTGAAATCTGCGACGTTTGCCGTCTGCGATGTGCCGATCACAACAAAGTTTTTTTTTTCGGTTCACAGTATACACTGCAGACCGTTGGAAGATGAGCTAAAGGTGTTTCGCAACACCTGACAGAGGCCCATCCTCCCTTCGGTAGTTCGAGGACATGCGGTTGCAGCATAAACTTTACAAGAATGTTACAGTGTTTACAAAGATACTAAGTGGAATTCAAACATTTTCCATATCCCACGTAATAATAACAACAAATACAAAAATAACATGTACAAAGCTTATTTTTTTCGGCAACGCAAGTCATTATGTCGCATGCGAAATAGTAGCTTAAAAAATCGGGCATTGGTAGTTGCAAAGAATTCATTAAAGACGTAAAAATCATAAGAAAGCCACTAAACAAGGCAACAAGACGAAAGTTACAAGACTGGTTTACATCTCTCCTAACAGCAAACTGTTTGAAAGATTTGAAGGAAGGTTACCGTTCGAATGTTCCATGTTTAGAAAATCCTAAGCGAATCCGCAGGCGCCGCGCTGGCGTACGAGTACCGTGCTTTGGCGCGAATTTAAGCAAGTATATTGCTTTTGCTTTTGTTTTCATTTTTCAAGAAACGAATGAAGAGTTTCGAAGGCCAAAACGTCTTGCTTTCGGCTAGTTGGTTCATTATAGCCGCAAATTGTGCCAGAGAGTAGTTGGGAGAAGGAAGGAGACCACGGTCATAGGGAAGCGCCTTGTGATGGTCGCCATTTTTAGCTTGGCTCAGCATTCTTCTCTCGAGTTTAGTTTGGGCCGTACCGCACTTCACGGTTCGCTTCAGGGGTGCAACTATGCACGGCGCCGCTTGTTTCAAGAAGCGCAAGTTTAGACACATTTGCTCAACATTTCTTTCGGAAGGCGTACAATCTTTTATGCGCCGCGACAACAGACGGCGCCACAATAGACATGACCGCGTTTCTGAAATGTGATGGAAATTGCGCCGTTAAACGGGGCGACGACAGCACACATGTCCATAAGAGTAGCCAGCGTTCATGTGTGGCCCCCGAAAGTGTTCAGAGACAAGAGAAAAGGCGCGCTTGAAGTCAAGCTGAAAGTAATTTATTTACCGCCTCTTCAACCTATCCACTCTTTGGCGCCACAGTCAATCAGCACTTCAGCAGCAGATGAAATGGACATGTCCACTAGGTGTACTCTTACAGAATACATCCCCAGCCCAGTTACGCTCTAGGACGAGGAGAAACAGAATGAGCTGAAGGCCGAACGCTGCGTCGGGATCGTGGAGAGGGCGACAGCCTAGGGGAAGCTGCGCTTCAGCTGCCGCGGCTGTGACCAGTGAGTAGAGGGACGCCCCACCGGAGGCCGCCGCTGCAGGCTGACGGCACCGTCTCGAAGAATCCATGCGGCTACGATCGGCCGGCTAGCGAAGTCAGCCGGGATATACAGGCACCTCGGTCACCCCTCTGCCCTGACCACCTGACCAGGTCAGCCGTGGGCCGAACGTCGGACACAGCGACATCGGAACTCGATACATCGGCGAGCCTACCGACGTGTCGTCGCGAGGAGCGACGACAAAGTCACGTGGCCACGTTGATGGACGCAATATAAGTATTTTCAACTTGCTAACCTATCGTGTGAGAGGACTTTAGAGAGCACGTTACTTTTGGTTTGTAGTGCGTGTTCCTTGTAGATTGATATATTATCCTGTACTAGAAGAGAAACTTGGGCGAGTTGGTGGTGATTGAAGTTTCGGAAATTACCAGCGCAAAACAGACAAGGACGAAGGAAAGGAAGAACATTAGGTTAAGCGCCAGTGTCGTAACCTTCTTTTTCTTCGTCCTTGTCTGTTCTGCGCTGTTAATTTCCGCAACATGGATATATAGTCCTTTGGTGTTTATGCCACGTCAGAGCTTTTCTTGGTTCAGACGTTCGTTGCGTTGCGCTTAACACCTTGAGACCTTCACAAGATATTGGTGATCCTACCAGGATATATTTCCTGAATACTCGGTCTCACACTTCGCGAGAACAAGGATTATGAGAAGCTGTTACGGTATCCAGTTCTCTGGCACTAATCCACGAGAAATTGCGTAGCCTTTTAGATTGAGCGCAACAAGAAGCTCGAGATACGCGAAGCCGCAAGGGAAATTTCGTTGGTGAAGTTACGTTTGGCTAACGCGTCATCAGAAGGGATGACGCGGACGGATCGTCTGCTTCTTTGGAGATGGAGCCACAGAGAATGGAATGGAAAAACTTTATTTCTCTATATCTCAGAGAGATTGGCGGTGGGCCGGTGTCTTCATGTTTTGAGTCCTGGCCGCTTCACAAGGTCGGCGCCCCTATTCCAGGGCATCGCTGAGTCTTGCTGCCTCGCAGGCATGCTGCACAATTGCCCGTTGGGCTGCGAGCTCGCTGCTGGTGAGCAGACCCTCCCATTGTTCCGCACTTGGGTTATTTACTTTATGGAATGCGAAATTACGCTTGCATTCCCACGTGATGTGGTATAACGTGGGGGTGGTTCCGCACCACGGACATGTATCCCTGTACTGGGTAGGGAGCATTTTGTGTAATGTGTGCAGGTTGAAGAACGTACCTGCTTGCAGTCTTCGCCAGCTTACTGCCTCATGTTGTGTGAGCGATGTGTGGGGTAGGGGGTATTTAAGTCTCCTTCCTCTGTAGTGGTTAAGTATTTCTGCATACGTCGGCTCCACCGTTAAGGGGGCCTCTAGGGTTTCCGACTGCCCTGCTCGGTGCGTGAGTTCGCTAACTAGGCGGTCCACCCTTGAGTTGCCCTCTATCCCGGTGTGTGCCGGTATCCAGAAGATTCTATGTTTTATCTTTTTGTTAGGAGGCTCTGTTTTGAGGAGGATTCTCAGTGCTTCCTTACTAACTCTGCCTTGTGTGTAGTTCCTGCATGTTGCTTTGGAGTCCGTTAGAATTATCAGAGATTTGTTCCTGCGGTAACCTTCAGCCGCCGGTAGAGCTACGGCGACTTCCTCCCCCTCCGTTACCGTGCAGTTTCTCAGGGTCGCGCAGCTAATTGGTTCTCCCGTGTGGTTTACCACTGCTGCCGCGACTCTAAACATTCTAGTGTTGCGGTCTCATGGGTATACGGCCGCGTCTGTGTATACTGTGTTTTCTAGTGCGGCTAGGTTTCGTTCCACGAAATCTGCTCGTGCCTGCCTTCTGGCGGCGTGGAGATTCGGGTCCATGTTTCTCGGTAGGGGGCTAACCTCCAGTGTCTGGCGAACGCTGTCTGGGATGCTAGCAGCCCGATCCTCTATTCCGTCTGCGTTATGCCCTATTCTTTTTAGGAGCTTGCGGCCGGTGGCAGTCTGCTGGAGTCTGGCGATCTGTGCAACGAGCTGCGCTTCCGCGAGTTCTTTGAAGGTGTTGCTTAGGCCCATCTGTAACAGTTTATCGTTGGGCGTGTTTCTAGGCAGATGTAGCGCCGTCTTATACGCTTTCCTTAGTAGCGTTTCCGTCGGTTCTTTTTCGTGCTTGGTCATGTTGTGATACGGGAGCGAGTACGTGACTCTGCTGACCACTAGGCCTCTGACCTGCTTGATTGTGTCTTCTTCTCTCATTCCGCTTCTTCTTTGAGACACCCTCGTTATCATTCGGCTTACTTGTTCTGTCGATTGTTTTAGTAAGCTGATTTTGTGGCTGCATTTCTTGCTTCCTTGAATCCACATGCCTAGGACGCGTATCATGCTCCTTTCAGGTATGTTTTGTCCCTCTAGTTTTACTATTAGTTCTTCCTTGGTGGGGTTTCCTCCCACTCTCAGGATTTCTGATTTTACGGTGGAGCACGCCAGGCCCCTTTCTCTGACGTATTCTTCCACGCACTCGGCCGCTTCCTGCAATTTTTCTTGCTTCTGTCCCAGGGAGCCTCGATTGACCCAGACCGTGATGTCGTCAGCATATATTGCATGCTGGATGCCATCAATCTTGCTGAGTCTTCGAGCCAGTCCGATCATTGCGATGTTGAAGAGTATTGGTGAGATCACGGAGCGCTTTGGCATGCCTTTGCGTGGGGTGGTAAAGACGTCACTTCGCAGATCCCCCAATCCCACCGTTGCCGTGCGTTTGGTCAGAAAGGCCCTCACGTAGTCGTGGATTCTCTTGCCGCAGTTGGCGTTGTTCAGTCCTTCCATGATGGCTTCGTGGCTAACGTTGTCGAAGGCCCCTTTGATATCTAGGGCCATGATAACGTTTTCGCCTGCTCTGGGTGACGTGTTTATGATTTCTTCTTTTATCTGTAGCAGGACGTCCTGTGATGACAGGTTCGCCCGGAAGCCAAACATGCTGTGTGGGTATAGCTCCTTGTCCTCCAGGCAGTGTTGGATTCTTCTGGTGACTATCCTTTCGTAGCGTTTACCGAGGCACGAGGGGAGGGAGATGGGCCTCAGGTTTTCAATCTGAAGCTTTTTGCCGGGTTTAGGTATCATCACCACGACAGCGTGCTTCCATTCCTTCGGTATCGTGCCCTCTGCCCACAGTGTGTTGAGGTATGCTGTGAGCTGATCTATCGCCTCGTCGCTGAGGTTGCGTATTAGGGAGTTTCTGATCTTGTCGGCGCCCGCGGCTGTGTTTTTGGTTGTCGCTCTAATTGCCGCGTAAACTTCCTCTCTTGTAATCGGTCTGTCCATGTGGGGGTTCTCTGTCCCCAGATACTCCCCGCCGTAACATTTTACACGCACTGCCTCCAATAGTTCCTCGTCGGAGCCTTCGTGCTGGTGGACCAGTTTCTGGATTGCTTTGCCGCTTTCTGTTTTGTTTTGGTTGGGTTCATGAGGGCTTTTAGTATGCGCCACGTCTTGGCAGTGCTGAGCGTGCCGTTCAGTGAGCTGCAGAACTGCTGCCACCCTTGCCTGGCCAGCTGTGTTGCGTACTCTTCTGCCTTCTTTGTGATCTCTGCTATCTTCTTCTTGAGTTTCCTGTTTAGCTTTTGTCTTTTCCAGCGTTTTGTGAGGCCGCGTCTTGCCTCCCATAGCCCGAGTAGCCGCCGGTCCACCTCCGGTGTTTGTTCTGTTCTATCTATTTCCTGTGTGTAGAGTTCTTGTATCTGTTGTAGTTGTTGGCTCCATTCCTCTATCGAGGTGATTTCCCTTTTTCGTTGTTCGCTGTGCTTACGGAAGGCGTCCCAATCTGTCATATGGGCTGTGCCGATTTGTCTTTTTACGTTCTCCGCTTCGATTGTGGTTTTCAGTCAAAAATGATCGCTGCCTAGGTTCTCTAGCAGGTTCTCCCACTCGGCCTGCTTTGCTCCTTTAACAAATGTTAGATCTGGGCAGGCGTCTGGGCTAACGCTATTACCCTGGCGCGTTGGCTGATTTTCATCCGTTAAGAGGACGCAGCCTGTGTTTTCTGCCGCAATGCATATTTGCTGCCCCTTCTTTTCGATTTTCTGGTATCCCCAGCTCGGGCTTTTAGCATTGAAATCCCCCGCAATTATTAGGGTGTTTGACTTGGCTAGCACGTTTGCTTCTGCAAAGAGTTTGCCGAAGTCACCGTCTTTCTGCCTGCGGGGGGCTGTATAGATTGACTATAAATGTGCTTTTAGCTTTGTGCTTCTTTTTGGGTATTATCTCGGTTATTATGTGTTCGATTTTCGTGTTCTCAAGTCCTTTGTGAGCTATGGTGACTGTCTTGTTGCTAATGAGGGTTGCGGTGCGTCCACTCTCCTGGCACGTGTATCCTTTTAGGGCGGGTGTTGTATTAGTTTCTTGTAACATAATAATGTCTGGTGGTTTGTGTCTAGTGTTTATGTACTGCTGTAGGAGTCCCTGCTTTCGCCGGTATCCCCTACAGTTCCATTGCCATATTTCTAGTTTGTTTTGTCCTGCCATGATGTATTATTGTTGTTGTTACTTTGGCTTTCTGGTCCGAATCTTCTCTCGTTAAAGAGCCTGTCTCTGGCGTCATTAGTGGTTCTCTGTGTGTTTTGGTTTTTTACGTAACTGCGGAAGTTTTGGTCTTGCAAGGCTATTTTCTGTTGCATTTGTAACATTTGATTCTGCATTGTATGCATGAAGCTTTTTAGTTCGTTTCTAAGACTCTGTTCTTCTGATTGTTGTGTGGTCTGCTCTACTGGTGGGCTTGGCGTTCGCCCCGGTGAGTTCCCGCCTTGCCTCTGCAACTGCATTTCCCTTATTAGGTCGTCTATTCTCTTTTTTTGCTGCCGTGTTTCTTCTCGGCAGAGCTCAAGTTCATTTTTAAGTGCTCTATTTTCCTCAGCTAGTTTCTTTTCGTTGTTTGTTTAGTTGTTTTGACCCGAGTGCGGAAACAATGATTTGGGAGGGCCTGCTCCCCAGCTCACCTGGACTCCGCCTTTCTTCTGTTGTTGTTGCTTCTGCTGCCCCGGGCTGCCGTTCTGCTTCCCCAGGGGTGGGAAGGGCTCGTCCCTGGATCCGCCACGGCTTCGACTCCGTCCTGGGCTCCGGCCCCTGCTTCGGCTCCGCGACTGGTCCTCGTAGCCGGCCTCGTTGTGGCTCTGGGATCGGACCCTGTCGCCCTCCGAGCTGAACCATCTCGGTCGTCGCCATCGGCTCCGGCTCCGGCTCTGCCGCTGGCCTTTCTGAGGGGGTCGCCCTCGCAGCTCTCCGCCGTCTTGAGTCGCAGCTTGCAATCTTTCGTGCCGGTTGCGTGATCGCCGTCGCAAACCAGGCACCTGAGTGTGCATTGGTGTCCTTCTGCCGGATTCTGCGTCCCGCATAGTTTGCAGGCCTTGGTCTCCGGGTGTGGACAAACATCCGATCGATGTCCTTGCTTGCAGCAAATGTAGCAAATCTGCCGCGTCGGACGGTATGGGTAGCACCACATCTCTCCTCCGACTTGCCTTGGGGTTATGGGGCCGTCGAAGGTGATGACGGCGGATTTTGATTTTCCCAGCATGCGGGCGCTGTGGATCGTGACTCCTTGAGTCCGCACCCGTAGGTTGGCCTTGAGTTCCTCCGGCGATGTTCCGGGGTCTACGCCGTGGATTACCCCTCGTTGGGTGTCCTCGGGGACTGCCACGTAAGCGTTTACTTCATGGGTGCGTTCCCCGAACGTGAGATGGGTGATGCGTCTCAGGTATTGGGCCGCTTCCTCGTTATCTGTGCTTACAATAATGATGTTCGAGCCGTTGCGAAGTCTGATAATCAAGTCTTCACCATTACATTTCGAGTTGGTTGCCGCCACTACGGCCCGGGCGACTTGGTGGGTTTGCAGCGATCTCAAAATGAGTCCTTTCGGTCCCAAAATTATCTTAAAGTCGTCTTTCGGGAGCGGAGGCAGCCTCAGTCTGGGCCGCCGCATCGTCCCCTTCTCGCACTGCTTTGACGCAGCTGGCGTGCCAGCTTTCATCGGAGCGTTGGCCAGGTTTCTTCCGCCGAGGTCACCCTGAGCGGCCGGTGGAGAATTTCCGGGGTTGTTCCGTTCGTTTTCTCTCTGGCGTTTCCTCTGGCGTTTACTCATGGCTAATTCCCAGTTTTGGTTTTCTTCGCGCTGTGGTCCGCGTTGTGGGTCTTGCATGGCGGCCTCCTCGTTGCCCGTGCCCGCTAAAAGCTCGGGTACGGCGACGTCGAGGTAATCTTCCTCCATTTCTTGAGCGTCTAATAAGTCCCTGGGTTGTCCATCCATTGTCCGTCTAGAATCGGGTCGGTTGTCGGGACAGTGGTCCGTTCCAGGCTGCATCGTCCCACGGGACGAGGCCGGGGTGCCCACGAGCGCCCGTAGTCGTGCTAGGCACAACGAGGCTTAGCGCTCGCCCGACCACCTGGCAAATTCAAAGTCCGGTAGAAAACCAAACAATGGTCCCACCGTCTTGAATTTGGTGTCCTAGTGGTCCGCTTCTGGTCCTCTTTAGGCTCCAACCAAAATTTTGGAGGTCCAGTGGGTCGAAAAGGTCCGGGTTGGTCAAAACTCGGCGGAGCCATGCGACGCACGTCCGCACTGCACCGTCGTCGTCGTCTTCCCCAGCCACAGAGAACAAAAACGATTTGTTCCCGAAAGTTAATGGCTCCATTTAAGGACAAAAGAGACGACTTTGACGCTTATCTGCATTGTTTTAGAAGAATTGCTGTGGGACAATGTTGGGAGTGAACTTAGTGGGCGACAGCACTCAGTTTCTGTTTAGCAGTGCAAGCCTTGAACATGTTCGCGAGAATGCCAGCAGCTGAGTCAATGGGCTACGACAAAGTCAAGAAAGCTCTACTGTAGATATTCAGGCTTACTTCAGAAGGATTCCGTGGGAAATTCCGGAATTGTAAACCAGAACAATCGGAGACTGGTAAACGATTTTGATAGATGGATGGAAATGACAGATACACAGGTGACATATGAAGGAGTCAGGGAGCGCATTGTGACCGAGAAATTCCTTGACCGAGAAATTCCTTACTTGTAGCCCAAAACTCAATGTTTTTTTGAAGGAACGTTCATTGAATCGCGTAGATGGCTTTGCTGAATGTGCAGATCAATTTCTGGTAGCGCGAGGCTTAAAGAACCGAGGCAAAACAAATGATGAAACTAAGAAAACAGAAGAGGATATAAAGCAAGTTAGGCAAGGTGCGTTACCTAAAGTACTCAGATGTTTCTTGAGCGACCGCGTGGGTCATCGTGCAGTATATTGTCGTGCACGAGGAAGCACACAAGCGTATAATATTGTGACTTGCTGACGAAGAAGGTGTTTTCATCTTGGCCGGAAGAAGACGACGCTCTGGACTTCACGCGCTGTCTACCATCTTGTCAGCTGCTACAATTATTGTAAATATCCTGTAAATATATTTCTGACTGTTTTTAAATTATGGTAACATTTTTGGTGGAGGTTGCGGGATCATTATCAAGACGAATTTAAGCAGCTTGCGCTCCTTGGCTGCATCTACAATGCCAGCTCAAGGCGAGGATGCTTCGGTCTCGTCGGCACCCACGCCCACCGTCATTCTTGCACAACCCCGCGACCCAAGAACCTTTTTTGGCACCGATGACACTGATGGGGAAGACTGGCTTCAACAATGTGGGTGGGTGAGCGCCAGCAACCACTGGGACCGATCATCATGCCCGCTAATTTGATATTTTACCTCGCGGGCACGGCACGCGTCTAGTTTCAGAACCACGAGGAGGAACTCACCAGCTGGGACATTTGTAAACAGAAGCTCAGAGATTTGTTTGGCAATCCTGTTGGACGTCAGCGCCCCACCTAAAAACACATCACTTCGCCTGTCCAGACGTGCACTGAATCCTACCTCACGTACATCCAGGACGTGCTCGCTCTGTGCCGCAAAGTGGATGCGAAGATGTCCGAACCCGATAAAGTTGCACATGACATTAAGGGCATAGCAGATGATACCTTCCATCTCGTTGTGTTCAAGAATTCTTCCACTGTGTAAGCCATTATTACCGAATTCTACATTCTACATCCGAGGCAAGATGGGAGATCCAATTTTTCAGGTTAGATATATCAGTTGGAGCGGTTTGCTCCCGAATTTTGCGAAATTTATCCCAATCCGCTATTTTGGAGGTGATTTTGGGTGTTTTTTGCTTCTATTTGGAAAGTTATTTAGATGGCATAATGACCGCTGCCAAGTGAGATACATGTGTTGGGCGATCGAATATACCCTATGTTTCTGCACAGTGAGAGGTCTGGAGATGTATCGACACTGACGCTGTTGCCTATTCTAGTGGCAATTCGCGCGTCGTTGAGAAAATAGAGGCCAAGATTTTGTGCTGCAATCCGAATTTAGTTTCTTTGGTATTGCATCTTCCGTAGCCCCATGCGGTACGTTGGGCATTAAAGTCTCCCACTATAAGAAGTTGGGCTCTTCCTGCTATTCTAGCAACCTTCTGAAGCAGACCTGGAAGCAAAGTGCCTTTGTCCCTAGGCGAACTGTATACATTTAGGACAAAGCAACTAATGTTTTCCTTACCCTGTGGAATGATTTCGATGAGTGTATACGGTACTGTTGTTCTGTCGATGTTGTGCTGAATTGCTACCATATTTCTCTGAATGAGCATTGCAGTGGCAGGGAATCATCCTGTGCGGTCATCAGTGAGAGACTGGAAAATCTTATAGCCAGGTAATTTTACGACGGCGTTAGTTTCTTGAACGGCTATAATGTCGGGAGATTATTGAAGGCTTTGGATGTCGAACTGCATGTTGGCTTTGTTGTTTCGATATCCCCGGCAGTTACACTGTCATACCTGAATTGCCTGGATGAGTGGAGCCATGTTGGCTGAGTGGCGGGAGTACTAAGCGTGGGGGTTGAATTTTTGGTGCTGGAAGCGGGCTTTGCAGTGGTTGAAGGGATTCAAGTCGTTGCATGATTTGCGAGTGAAAGCCGAGAAACATGTTTTCAACTTTCCCCTCAAGCTGTTTGACGTAACTGATACATTTGGTATCGGCTTTTGGCATGGTTACAGACTTAGATGTCAGTTCCTTATCCGAAGGGGCTTCCGCCATCTTTTTGGCTTGGGGTTCCCTATCAGAGGTTGCAGGGCGTTTGAGCCCATTGCTGCTGCCCACAGCATGGACAATGGACGACCACACCATTGTCCATGGTGGGGTCGTCCATGGTCCTAGGGCGCGGGTTACCAGCGCGGACTTTTGGCGGATTGGCGAATAGATTGCTAATGTTAGCCTGATTAGCTGCTATCCGCTGATCCATAGAGTCAAGGTGCTTATTTATGTTTGGAATGGCTTGGAGAATTTCCTCAAAAGACGAGTCAATTTTATCTATTTCCTGCTTCTGGGACTTCTCTTGGGTGACCCTGGCTACCCAGCTCACCTGTTTCTCGGGCTTGCCTATGCCTTCCCGCCCCTTGCTGTTACTTCTTTCGCGGGAAGGTGACGCGACCTTCCGCATAGAGCTGGAAATGAGCTAGACCGGTCACAGGTGGCGTATTGAGTTCCTTGTTCACTCGTCTTCTCTTGGCGTTGCCTTGGCCTTGATTCACGTCGTGGTCCAGCTTTGGAGTTCCAGTTCTTCGGCGCAGCGGGCTTAAGTTGATCTGTGAAGCAGTACTTGCAGTTTTTGCTCAATGTTGAATGTGTTGAATGTTGAATGTTGAATGTGTTGAATGTGGAAGTGAGCGACGTTGAGTGTGCAAATATATTTAACACTGCATTTTCATCTGTCTTCACAAACGAAACTGATATGCCAACATTTGTCCCAACTTCCCAACCAAGATCGCTCATGCCACCAGTCACATTCGCTGCACACGGCATCGCCGGTATCATTGAAAATATTAAGATGTCATCTTCTGCAGGTACTGACGAAATCACCAGCAAACTCTTAAAAAACATACGTCATGCTTCTTCAGAGTACTTATCATTACTGTTCACACAATCACTCTCCACAGGTAGCATACCCAGCGATTGGAAGGTGGGGAAGGTCGTTCCGGTCTTCAAATCAGGTAACAAAGAATCGCCCCTTAATTATCGCCCCATCTCTTTAACAAGTGTGCCATGCAAAATCATGGAACATGTAATCTATTCTTGCATAATGAACTTTCTCGACTCTATTAATTTCTTTCATCCTTCTCAACACGGCTTCCGTAAAAACCTATCTTGTGAAACGCAATTAGCTATTTTTGTCCATGACCTGCACATGGCCCTTGATTCTAACCTTCAAACTGACTCAATCTTCCTAGATTTCGCGAAAGCCTTCGACAAGGTTCCCCACGAGCGCTTGCTACTAAAACTTTCTTGGTTAAATTTGCATCATAACATACTGCAGTGGATAAAAGAATTTCTGGCAAACCGTACCCAATTTGTTCACGTTAATAATCAAACCTCTAGGTCTCTTGCAGTAACATCAGGCGTCCCGCAAGGATCAGTTCTTGGTCCCCTTCTATTTTTAATATATATTAACGACCTACCAACACAGGTCTCCTGTAACATTCGCATCTTTGCCGATGACTGTGTTATCTATCGCACAATCAGTAACCCCTCTGATCAACTAACTCTTCAAAGAGATTTAACTTGCGTCCAGGACTGGTGTAACCAATGGCTCATGGAACTAAACCCCGATAAATGCAAACTCATGTCATTTCATCGAAAACGTAATCCTCTCCTGTTCCCTTATACAATTTCGCACGTCACGATAGCATTAACACAGTCTTACAAATACCTAGGCGTAACGTTGTCTAACGATCTAACCTGGAACGCGCATGTCGCTAGAGTGATATCATCTGCTAACAGAAGCCTTGGTTTCCTAAAACGTCATCTACGTCTAGCGCCACCAAACCTAAGATTGCTTGCATACAAGTCACTCGTACGCTCTAAGCTGGAATATGCCTCTGCCATCTGGAGCCCTAACCAAAAATATCTAACAAACTGTCTAGAATCAGTGCAGAATCGTGCCACAAGATACATCCATTCATGCTATTCATATAATGTCAGTATATCATCGTTAAAAGCAGAATCCGGCTTAACAAGCCTTACTTGTCGGCGTCGTATCGCTACTATGTACTTATTTCATAGGTTTTTTTACAGCTCACTTCATCATCCACCCTACATCAGCCCTCCTGCACGCATTTCTCTCCGCATTGGTCATCCCTTTCAAGTCGCCCGTCCACGTACGCACACTACCACGTTTGCCACATCATTCTTCCCACGTTCAGCCTCGGACTGGAACGGCCTTCCACACGACATCGCCGCAATCACCTGCCCATCGACGTTTTTGAACTGTATAATTAACATATTTACCAGCGAGCAAACTTGTACCTAAACATCTTTCCCTTGTGTATATAATTTATTTTTATAGCTACCCACCCCTTATGTAATACCCCCAATCCTGGGGGCCTTTAAGGTAATAAAGTGAAGTGAAGTGAAGTGAAGAAGTGAAGTGCCTCCACAAGCAATGCACTTGGGAGTGCAGTGGGGTGCCTCGTCAGGGCCTGGCGCTGGGTGTTGTCCGCCGCAGCTGTGGCACAGCTGCTGCTGCGGCTTGCTGCAGACATCAGCGCGGTGTCCAATTATGCGGCAATTAAAGCATGTCTCGACATTTTCTTGGAATTTATTGCCCTGTAACAATGCCGACCCGTAGTAAAGTTCGAAGGGCACAGATTTGCCGGCAAATGTGACCAAAACGAAACGAGGTTTGCCAATCGTTCATGCAGAAATTATTGGCATTGCAATTCCGGGTTGCGACACACTACAGCATCCAGTACTTCACTGGGCGTTTTTCTCAGGTGGTAGGCTCCGTAGATAATACCCCTGGACGACTCGCCGGGTGATGGAGCATATGCCATAGTCGGAAAATCCTTGCCTTCCAGAATGATAAATTGCAAACGGCGATAACTTCTGAAGCGGTCGGGATTTTTGGTGCCGATAGTGATCGTGTTGTTGTATGGGTTGACTCGAACACAATCTTCCTTTAATACCAGCACAGGGTCTAGATTCACTGAGATAGCGATTGCCTGAGGAACTGCTCTTGGGCTGTAAGCCTGAAACTCAAAGCCTCTTGGTCACACGACTACTTTATGGCAGTCTGCCGGAAGGCGAGGAAGTTTCGCCCTGCGAGGGCGTAGAGCTGACTTGCTGCCGAAGGAGGGAATTTGGGACGCGCCTTCGATGAGGTTGAATATTGTGGCGTCCATTTGGCGTCATTTCTTCCCGCGTTCTAGCCGCGGGCGGATTGCCTGGAACCGAGGTGGCTGTACTTCTGGTGGTGTCCCAGGACTCGTCCCCAGCCCTCTTCGGAGAGTTGTTGCTGGGAGACGTCTTCATTAGCAACGGAGTATTCCATTCTCCTTGGCTTAACGGGTTCGCATTAGCGCGGTGTTGTCGAGGAGTGTCGGGTGGCGCTAGGTCTAACACGACCCAGCGTCCCTGTACACTTGGCGATGCAAAAAGCCACTAAAGCGATGACCCACCTTCTCAAGAACTGGCTTCGACAGTCGGGGAGCACTGTCCACGGCATGGGAACAATTGCCTATATGGCGAGTAACGGGCATCGTGCAGGATAAGAACACGTCCGCTCGCTCCAGAGCATCACGATCGAGCGTCCTCCTCAAATTTTTCAAAATCTGTTTAACAAACTTCAAGCCCTAAAGCGAAATGCCACTTCCAAAAGCCACTAGAATATAACTTTTTCTCTCAAATACAACAAATTCTATTAAAATAGGTCCAGGGGTTATCTGAGAAAAACGTTTTTGTGTTTTAGATGTATGTGAATAGGCCGCGTCGGAGTTGGGCCCGAGCTAAAGCTTTAGCTCGGGCCCAACTCCGATGCGGCCTATTCAAATACATGTGAAACGCAGAAACTCTTTAGAGGAAGCTTTAGCTCGGGCCCAACTTTGACGCGGCCTATTTAAATAAATGTAAAACGCAAAAACGTTTTTCTGAGATCACAAATGGGGCGATATTATTGAAATTTGTTGTATTTGAGAGACAAAGTTAAATTCTAGTAACTGTTGTTAACGGCATGCTGATTTAGATCTTTAATTTTGTTACAAGGATTTTCAAATATACTGAAATTAAACAATACACAAGCACCAAGTTTACAAATTAATAACTTTGTACCAAAAGCAGATATCGCGGTTCTGTAAACGGCATCTATTAGATCATTCAAAGCGCAGAAATTCTATGCGCCAATTTATATCTTACGTGAATTCGTTACGTTTTGTGCAAGGGTTCTGCAAAAGGTGCATTTCCATATAAATAAATTTTTTGATATTCACGTCTAACAACAATTTTGTCCGCTTTATATGTACTATTAGATGGAATTCACAGCATTGTTATATAATTTTTTTTGCTGAGTTACAGGGTTGTAAGCTTGATAGTCTCATTTACTGAAAATTTGCGATTTTTGCCATTCTTTTATAAATGATTGACGCGCTAAATAAAAAATTCGAAACCAACAGTCTGTAGATCTTAAGCTTTTCTTTCAAATTCTGCAAACCTTCTCAAATTTGGTGCAGTGGCTGCCGAGTAAAACGAGTTCTCCTTTTACATGTATTTAGATAGGAGCACTTAGATAGGAGCATTTAGATAGGATCTTAAGCATCCTTAGTAATTGTACGCAAGGTCACGTGGCTTCTGTCATGCTAATTCTCTACAAGCAAGTTACACACGTGGAGCGAGGTGCCGCCATATTGGAATAAGCTGCTGCCTTAAGGCATGATGCTATTTGAACAACGCTGTCACATGCAGTTCGAAAATTGCCACACAACGACATAAGGGCTGTTTCGAACTGCCTTTATATTTGCCTGATCCACAGGTCGTCTGGTCGAAATGAATGGGCCTTAAATGGCGGTATTCTTGCACGGAAAGCTAGCACGCCATCACTCTTTCAAATGCTATACTAAATCATTAGTTTATGAAAATGTATTCTTTCGCGATAAGTGCATGGGTGAAATGCCCCCATGAATTCCCTTGCTATTTAGAGATTAAAAACACTTTTGTTCGGTGCTCTGTTCCACACATTAACTTTTGTTTCGGGCAAACGAAAGCACCCACAGCTTCGTCCACTCTTTCGCATTAGAGATAGGCGAACCATGTGAGACAGGCACGCACGCACATACCGTGTTCTATTAGCTTACCTTTAACCATTCCTGGCTTTCATCGTATATTGTGGATCATCTGCTTGCATTCGAATTTAATGTGAAATGAGCCGCCGGCGCCAAATCTTCCAGTAACCATGTATTGAAGGTAGTTCCCCCTATCATATTCTTCTTGAGAATCAATCAATCAATCAATCAATCAATCAATCAATCAATCAATCAATCAATCAATCAATCAATCAATCAACGAATGTGTGTCACTCACGTATGCACTGCGAATCGAGCCCGCTCCCGTAGAATCCAGGCCCGCACAGGCAGGCACTGAGGCCCGTCGACAGGGAGCAACCACACACCGCGTTCTTGTCGCAGCAGGTGCGCCCTGCGGCCATCGTCCCGCGGCAGAAGCGGTCGCAGTCTCGTGGGTTGTCCCTCACCGTCCACCGGTCCGTCGGCAGAGCTGCATGCGTGATAAAATACACGCACATCATGGCTCGACAGCTCTTGTCATGGCGTCGATTGTTATGCTCGGGTGTTGCCGGAAGTCTCGTGTATCCTAAGAATCTGCCTGCAACCAAGCAATAAAAAGGAGTCAAGTGTGGGTTGTTATTTTACATGCCAAAACCGCAATCTTTCTACGAGGCACGCCATAAGAGGGGGGGGGGGGGTCTCGGAATGATCTTGAGCACCTGGAGTTCGTTAACGAGCACCTTACCGTAAGTATACGGGCGTTTTCTTTTCTTCTTTCTTTGAATGCCACCTCAACGGGACTGCGGCTGCCACGGCTGAGATCGCACCCGCGACCTGGAGCTCTGCAGAGCAACGCCATAGCTACATCGGCCGGTGCCCTCAGCCAAACACATGGGAGTACGCGAAGCGCCATGAGGTGTCTCGAAAAAAAAAATGTGATGGCCACGTGTCTGCATGCGTGCTTCGCTGTAAATGACGTCTAAAGTGCGTAGTCGGCACGCGGCATATATGTCCGCGGCACCTCCATCGCATTGTAGGGTGAAAAAATTACCGACGATTACGTTACTTCCTAATGCGAAATTTGAGCGCAGCAAATAAGCTGTTTCACCTTTTCGATAGATTGAGGCAAAGAAATCGAGCAACACATGTATGCGCTATCACAGAATTTTTTTTTTATATTTCCCGTACTCCTGGATCATCTCGACGGCGGCGACGGTAAGCTTCTGCTTCGGCGGCACGCACCTCTGGATCCTGACGGCGACGGCGCTGGGCCTCTGCTCTGGCAGCTCGTTTAGCAGCAGCAGCAGCAGCAGCAGACGGAGGACTTCCATCGGTCGTCTCGCTCATGGCTCAGAAAGAACTGGCAGATAATTTCGCAGTGGCGAACGGCAGCGGCAATTTCGGCTCGGGCGGTGCACATATACAGATCCGCCGCCACCGATCTGGCTCTCTGATTGCCACCGCACAGGGCGAACGGCAGCGGCAATTTCGGCTCGGGCGGTGCACATATACAGATCCGCCGCCACCGATCTGGCTCTCTGATTGCCACCGCACAGGGGTTGCATTGGAGGAGGAGCGAAGAAAGGAATTAAGTTCGAGCCGGCGCTTTGACAACCGGAGACTCGCAGGAAGAGGGGGGAGGGGGGCGGCGTGTACACCCAGCGGCAAACGATGGGGGCAGAAGCGCGCGCAGCAAGCGGACAACACGATAAAGGGAGGAGGGAAGAGATAGCAGCGACTGACTGATGCCGCTGACGCCGATAGTGAGTCAACCCCAGCTGCGGAGTTGGAGCGCTGGGGGGATGAAAGGTGGGCGGAGCTGGTTACGAGGCCGACGACAACGCCGACGACGACGCGAAACCCAGGAACGGACGCCAAAGAGCTGCGCTCTAAAATAACGTACAGCGCGAAGGACAAGGACTGCGAAGACGACATACACAGCGCTGTGTACAGCGCGTGTATGTAAAGCTCAAGCAACCACCATAGTAGGGTAGTTTTGCTTATGCTCCGCGGACAGCCACATTCGCAGACACAGCGTGAGTACATAGTTCCATTTTATAGTGTCACGCACTATATTAGGACTAGATGACCAGGACGCAGAACTTGGTTGCTGCGGCGGAATAGTTTATCATGATGACTGTTCTGCTTTGAACAACGAGCAGAATACGTCTTTCCCTAAAAAATTATAAACTTCTTTCATTCATTTTCTGCAAACCGGCCAATCCTTGGCCGATCCCCCACGTTATGTGCCGCTTGTGCAGAGGGACAACAAAAGCAATAAACAGCCATTCGTTGCGATCTGACCTCTGCCGACAAAATGGTGGAGGTGGTGGGTTAATGAAGGTTGTAAGGATTGGGGTCGGGCATGGAATAGATGGTAGCTGGCCTATGCCTTCGTTCAACTCATCCACGCTGAGGAAGGGAGTGACTTCTCATTGAGAACGAGGAATATGAGATTTATTTACATCTACATCATGGGTGGAGCTTAAACGGCTACTTAAAAACACTCTGTCCTCTCTAGATCCCTAGGTGAGGAAAAACTGCCCTTCAACCTTCGACCAATGGGAGCGTCCAAAGTTAACGTCGTCGACCCGCCTTTGAGGGGCAGGGTTTACACACTCACTTCTGCACAGGTTTCACTGGAAACACGGAGGTGAGAGGGTTTTCGCAGACAGGGGTCTTGTCCTGAGCAGATGCCCCTTGATCCCAGAGTTGACCCCGCAGTCAGTGGCCGCCGCGTCTGTCCATTTATTGACAACTTCTGTGGCCCGTGAGACCGCACTGCAAAACATCCCCTTCAAGGAATTCCCACGCTCCAAGCACCCGTAAAGGCGACCGCGAATCGACCAACAATACTTGGCCCGCCGACCGCGTCTAGATATGCCGGCGCCGACGGGTTGTTGACAAGGCGCATTGTTCTTTTTACAAAGTGAGTCGTCGCAGCGGGTCGGAAAGTGTTCCACGGTCGCTTCTCCGAAGCTCGCCACCCCCGCAGCTGCAGCGGCCTTGGGAAAATTTTGCAGGTCGGCAACCCTGAAGGCCTACGTCCTATGCCCACTGTACCTGGTCCGGAAACTAACAACGCTATAGTGCTTCAGATACGGCAGAAATCGATCGAAGGAGCGACTTCGTATTTTGTAAAATATGTTGTAAATAAATAAAGAATGAATGAGTGAATGAATGAATGAATGAATGACTGAATGAATGAATGAATGAATGAATGAATGAATGAATGAATGAATGAATGAACTACCTCCAAGGCCTCCCACCGCACTTCGGTCCACTCGTAAACCCCGCGAGAGAAATGTCGACAACAGCACGTCAAAGCGAGCAGATTCCCTCTGCTTCAGTATCGTGGATTGTCAACGCTCATCGCAAGCCTAAACGGTTAAACGACGATGCTTTCGAAGATATAGAATACTCTTTAAGGCAAATAAAGCGCAAAAAACAGGGACAGCGGTAAGAATGAGAACATAAAGAGTGCTACTTCTGACTGAATTCATTGCGCTAGAAAACGTGTATAAGCATTCACCATTCGTAGCCCCAGCGCATGCGTCATAAAATATTCCATATCTAGATAGCTGACTAACACAATTGCCCACTGAGGCGAAGCCCGAGACGCAGACTCATATAAAAAAGAAATCACCTGCGATTACGATATTCCCTAACACGAAATTTGAGCTCAGCTCTATAAGTGTTTTCGTTTCGCGATATATTGGCTGACGGGGACAATCGTTCTCATGATCTCGTGCGCCACGTTGCAAACGGAGCGAAGTGTGGCGCGACTGCATCGCTAATTGGGAGATCGCGAGAAGCAGCACGTAGGTGACGCGTGGGCGCGATTAACAGCAGTCGCCGCAGACAGACTTCTGCTCAGGGAGCGCTTGGCTTCCCTGAGCAGGACGCGCTCGCCGCATTCCTTATCGATGGCGTTATCGATCAACAGACGACGCGCGCTACTCTGGTGCCATCTAGTAGCGATAGTCACCGCAGAAGACGTCTTGCGCAGCACGACACTTTTCTTCTCGCGCGTTCGCCATAACCTCCTCCTCCACTTTCCACCTCATCGTTACACTGCGGCCTCCTCCTCGCGCTCCTTTCACTCTCGCCGTCTCTCTTCGCTCGCTGCGCTCCGCGTTCGCTCTTTCATCCTTCGCGGTGCTCGTTCGCTCAGTTACGCCGAGGGAAGCCGACACCGACGCACAACACCGGAACGCGCGCTTAAGAGCTGCGCTCTAAAAGGACGGCACCTGTACGGGCAATGGTGTTAGCTATCTAGATATGGAACGTTTTCAGACGCATGCGTGTGGCTATGAATGGTAATGCATACATACGAATTATTTTGCGCAATAAATTCAGTTGGAAGTAGCGCTCTATATGTTCTCATTCTTTCCACTGTCCGTATTTTTGCGCTTTACCTGTCTTAAAAAGTCGCAGTACCAACCACCTCGGACGCAGACCGTAGCTGATTATGGAGACGGCTGCAGCTACACCGTTTCAAATGGGTGGTCACATTTAATGACGGGGATGAGCGCCATAAGTTCAAGAATTTTGATTTGTCACTTGAAGGCTCGGCTCGAGCGTGGTACGAGAACCCCGAAGATTCCCCCGTCGGCTCTGATGTCGCTTTGCTAAGCACGAGGTCGCGGGATCCAGCTTGTTATAGCAAGTGTCCTATGTGGGCGGCGGCAATAAAACGAAATAAAATGGTGATCTTTGGGCCAACAGGAAAGGATGAAAAAGATACGACGAAGAAAAAAACGGAAAGTCGCAGAGAGTCAGACGAATTCAAATGGAGCTCAAAGAGTGAAACTGATTTCCCTAGCCCGAAGCCTTCTCCAGGCATCCAGGACACAGTGGTGCCATCGCGCAGCGGACCGGCTAAAGCAGTCAAATCAACGAACAGAGGCCCCGTAGACGAGAAGGCTTCTGAACAACGGGAACAGCGAAGTTATGTGTCTGCACTGCAGCGACCCCAATCGCGTTACGATGAAAAAACACCACAAGAGGACTGTCAGCAGGTGCTACGTGCTCTCTTCAAGGCCTTGCGATCACACATAGAGAAGATGCCGGCGAGCTCGATGAAGGGCATGCTCGAAGTAGTCCTGGCTCTCGAGTCAGTGATTCTAAGCTGTGCCTCTTCTTAAAGCACTGTTAGGATTGGCGTCCCGCACCTCGTGCACAAAGAACTTTCTCTCACCCGACCTTCTTTCGCCAGGCCTCGTCGAAATGAAGCGTGACTTCCTAATTCGCCATGACCGTTTCGAGTGTCTGCCGGTCTGCCGGAAGCCCCGCAGTGTACAGGCCTCTTTTGTGTGTGTATGTGTGTGTGGGTGTGCGAGTTTAGAGAGGCCCTTTCCTCGAATTGGACCTAGAGGAGAACTTCCACGAACCCGCAACACGCAGAAGAGACGGACAGGCGTCTACAATTCCAGGAGGCGTGACGTGCTCCTCTCTGCAGCAAGCTCGGTAAAGGTCCTCTCTGCAGCAAGCTCCTCTCTGCAGCAGCTCTTTCTGTACCGCTCACGTGACGTCGACGGAAGCAAGATCCTGCCCACGATTGTAGAGAGCCTATTTAAGGGGTTACGAAATGTACTTTAAACCACTTCATGCTCTTCTCATTTTCTTTCATCTACCTTTGAATAAACCGTGCAAGTTTCGCACTAGAAATCGTCTCGCCCTTGCTTGGTCGTCATGGTCTACCGGATGCCTGCAGCCCGCCGACAACGCCACGCTACTCAATAAGTGACGTCGGTCGAGCTTGATAGGCAGGCGCCGCTACTCCTCGGCAGCAGTACGATTCGCTACCCTGGAGTACGCAACAGCCCCTA
Organism: Dermacentor variabilis; assembly: GCF_050947875.1. NCBI lineage: Eukaryota > Metazoa > Arthropoda > Arachnida > Ixodida > Ixodidae > Dermacentor > Dermacentor variabilis. The sequence continues at coordinate 6,900,368 of NC_134571.1, read as the reverse complement.
GCAATATGGATGCGGTTAGGACACAATGTTCACCATCTCGCCGAAAGGTGCCATTTATTATGCAATGGAACTGCGCGGGTCTTGCGTGCCATTTACCTGAACTGTCGCTTTACTTACGCAACATGCCTGTGCCAATATTGGCTCTGTCCGAGGCTGGTCTTACAAGTTCCAGGCCAATAGTCGGTTATGTCGTACATGGAAACTAAAGTATTCCGACATTTCCGAACGGAAGCGCCATGTTACATGTCAGACGTGAAATACCACATTACGTTCTACCAGTTCAAGACATTTGCAGCAGTGCTTTGGAAGTCACTGCTGTACAAGTGCGGCTGGGAAACCCAAGCCTCAGCGTGACCTCAGTATATATGTGAGCTCTCGCCTGAAGGTCTCGATGTGAGAAATTATAAGAGACCTCTGCAGCCGCTGCCCAGCTCCGAGGATTATATGTGGGGACTTTAACGCGCATCATACTTTCTGGGGCGACAAGGCGATTGATGCACGTGAGAAGAAAATTGTTAGTGCTTTAGACACCGAGGGTCTCTGCGTGGCAAATGACAAACAGCCAACGTTTTTTTCGACCACCGGCCTCTTACATTGACTGATTACCTTGACATTACCCTCCGCGGACATCCTCGCATCGTAAACGACAAGTAAAGATATAATGGGCAGCGACCACATTCCTGTCTTCGTTAACACTGCTGGATATAGAACCAACGGCCGAAGATCCCGCCCTGTGACGCATTGGGATACGTACAGGGACGGCCTAAGCGAATCATTTGGAGACCTGCTCGCGGACATGCTACGTAGCAAGAGATTAGCTACCGCTGAGCTGAAGCTACCCGACCACATCCCCTCTCCAGAGCTAAAGCTCAAAAATGTATGCGCTGCCCGTAAAAGAGCGGAACGGAGGCTGATGAGGATGAAAGGCGACCCAATGAAGAATATATATAACAGGATTAACGCAGTGATTCAACGTTACACATGGAAACTAAGAAGAGATCAATGGGAAACGTTTTGTGCAAGCCTATCGGTCTTCACGCCAGTTGCAAGGATATGGTGGGTCTTCACTAACCCTGCTGGAAATTTTCGGAATAAGCCATTTGAAGCCCTAGCATTGAAGTTAGGCAAGACGCTCGCTTGTCTTGCGAATGCCTTTGCTGAAGTATACTCTTCCGGCAGGTCAGCCGGCACAACCAACCCGCCTCCGCTTCTATCTTCGCCTCTAATGGATGCTCCTTTCACACTCAGAGAGTTGGAATTAGCTATGAGCAGCCCCCTACCTCGCTGTGCGGTGGGACCTGACCTTATCAGTAATCAGATGCTGACTAACTTACCGGTTGAAAGACGACGTGATTTTCTGGCATTTTTTAACGAAGTGTGGGCCAGCGGGGATATCCCACATTTATGGAAGGTGACATGGGTGGTACGGCTTCTGAAGCCTGCAAAGAATCCTGCGGCTCTGGGCTCATACAGACAGGTATCGCTGACCTCCTGTGCAGCGAAGCTAATGGAGAAGATGGCGCACGCAAGACTCACTTGGTATGTCGAGCAGGGTCGAAAACTACCACCCTGCATGACTGGGTTTTGGCAGCGTCTAAGCGTTCAAGACAATGTGCTGGACCTGCTAAGCCACATAGAACATTACCGTGCGGATGGCCTGTTGACACTTGCGGTTTTCATGGATGTTTCCAAGGCTTACGACTACGTGTTTCAAACAGCCATCATCAGCCAGTGTTGCGTTTCGCCTGCGACACGTGGTTTTGCCGGCGCGACTGCGGCGGGGCGGCAGACATTTTGGCCCGATCGTCGTCGCCGCAACACTCATCGCCAGGTGTTTCCAGGCGCGTCTGCGGCGATGCGACCGCCTAGGGATCTCGTTCCAGTCATTGTGCCCGAAACAGGCGATGCCAAAGCAGGGATCTCATTCCAGTTATTGGGCCCGAAACAGGCGATGCCAAAGCAGGGATCTCGTTCCAGTCATTGTGCCCGAAACAGGCGATGCCAAAGCAGGGACCATCTTCTCGTTACAGTCATTGTGTCCGACCGGCAGCGCCACGACAGGGTGCTACGAGATCGTGCGCAGCGCCACGACCAGGTGCTACGAGATCGTGCGCAGCGCCACGACCGGGTGCTACGAGATCGTGCGCAGCGCCACGACAGGGTGCTACGAGATCGTGCGCAGCGCTACGACAGTGTGCGTCACCATTAGCCCATTGTACATTCACGTGCTCGTCTTTTGAGGGGTTCCTTCTTGCCCTCAACTGCGAGAGTATAAAAACAGCTGCCCCCGGACGCCAAAAGGAGGGCTCCGATTTCTTCTGTTGAGTGAAGTGCTCTCCCGTCTCTCTACTTCGGTCAACCTGACCGCCAACTCTTTGCGATGTTAAAATAAACAAGTTGTTTCGTTGTTACCAGTCGACTCATGCTTTGCCGGGACCTTCGGATGCTTCCAGTTGTACCCCAGACCGCCAGGCCAACGCTACCCTTGGGGCTTGCGACCCAGGTACAACCACGGGCGTCAGCGCCGAGTTCCCATCCGATCGCTCCAGCGTCGCGATCCCAAACATCTGGTTGCCAGCGGTGAGATCGCCTACGACTTCAAACAACTGTCTGCCAGCGGCGAGATCGCGACAACGGAGGCCAGCAGCGAAGAGATGCAGTTGACTGTATGCTGAGCAGCTCAACGACGATCCGGGAGCAGTGCAACGAGCCCTGTGTGACGACTGGTTGCCTGCAGCGGAACGACTGCGCGGAATTCCTGCCTGCGAGGTTTGGTGAGTGCGGGACTTTCTTCTTCTGAGCTTTGCCAGGCTTTTGTTAGTGTCAGAAACAGAGCTGGTAATTGTGGTTGTCGTTGCTGCCGGGTTAGTTTGCGGCAAGACAATAGTAAGCAGTAGAGAAAGCAGCATTCAGAGCAGCCATGGATTTGAAGTCGTTGCGCAAACCGAAATTGTTGGAGCTTGCAAGAGAGTTGGGTCTGGATGTCTCAGACAAACTAAGAAAACCTGAACTGCTAAAGGCTATTCTTGAGTTAGAGGCTGAGGAGGACGAGCTGTCGGAATGCCTTGAGACTATTGAGGAGAGGTCAAAAAGACAGGAGCGCGAACTTAAAGAGCAAAAAGAGAAATATGAGCGCGAACTTAAAGAGCAAAAAGAGAAACAGGAGCGCGAACTTAAAGAGCAGAAAGAAAAAGAAGAGCGCGAACACGCTTTGGAAATGAAGCGTCTCGAGGTAGAGATGGAACGCGCTCGTAATGGAAGTCAGGCACACGGTGCAGGAGAACGAGTATTGTTCAAAATGACTGACCTGATGCGGCCGTTTAAGCTTGGAGAGGACATTGGTTTGTTCCTGGTTAACTTTGAGCGAACGTGCGAGAAGCAGGGGTTCTCTCGGGAAACGTGGCCACAGCGCTTGCTCACTTTGTTACCCGGCGAGGCGGCCGACGTAGTCGCTCGCTTGGATAGAGAGGAGGCAGAGGATTTCGACAAAGTAAAATCGAGTCTGCTAAAAAAGTACCGGCTGTCTGCGGAGGCGTTCCGTCGGAAGTTTCGGGAAAATGAGAAAGGCAAAAGTGAGTCATATACAGAGTTTGCGTATAGGCTTATGTCGAACATGCAGGAGTGGCTCAAAGAAGAGAAAGCGTTTGGTGACCACGATAAAGTTCTGCAGTGTTTCGGGCTAGAACAGTTTTATAGTCGGTTACCGGAGAACGTGCGATACTGGGTCTTGGATAGGCCAGACGTTTGTACGGTGGCTAAAGCCGCTGAGCTAGCCGAGGAGTTTGTGACGCGTCGGGCTCGCGGAGCTAAGGACGGTCAAAAGGGTGAATTTGGCTCGAAGTTTGAGAGGCCGAAGTTCACACCCATGAGAGCAAAGGGGAACACGCGTAGTGCGGATGCGAGTGGAAGCAGTGCGACCGAACCTAAGGAGACGGCAGCAGCCGAAGCCGAACGCAGAAAGCGGTTCGAGATGAGGCGAGCGGGCGTTTGTTATACGTGCCAGAAGCCGGGTCACTTTTCGGCGCAGTGTCCGGAAACAACACCAAAAGTTGTGTTTTTTTCAATAGGCAGCACGGACGAGAACATGAAGCTTCTCGAGCCTTACATGCGAGACCTCCTCGTGAACGGGAAAGAGTGCCGAGTGCTTCGCGATTCCGCAGCTACGATGGATGTAGTTCACCCGTCTTACGTAGAACCCCATATGTTCACGGGCGAGTGCGCATGGATCAAGCAAGCCGTGGAAGCTCATAGCGTGTGTCTGCCGGTAGCAAAAGTGCTTATTGAAGGACCTTTCGGAGCGCTTGAGACGGAGGCCGCAGTGTCATCTATGCTGCCACCCCAGTACCCGTACCTATTTTCAAACAGGTCCGATCACCTCCTGCGCGAGAAGGGGCTTTTGTTTGGTGAAGCTAGTGTTCAGGCCTTAACCAGATCGAAGGTTCGGGAGCTCGCTGCAAAGGCGGTAGTTGCGGGGCCGACGTTATCAAACAACGAAAAAGGGTCAGAGGCGCAGCAAGCTGATATTCCGAGCACGCCCGAACTGAATAAACTTGAGTCTGTAACGTTAAAGGCGCCAGATACTGGAGAGGAAATGCCCGACACGGGAAAGTTAGAAGAGCTATCTACTGATTTGCTCATCGCGCCTACGTCAGACGGACTTGATAGGTTGCTAAAAGTCAGCCGGTCGGCTTTGATAGCCGAGCAAAAAAAGGATGGCAGCCTGGAAAACGTGCGCTGCAATGTCAAAGAAGGTATCGCCAGGAAAACTGCGCGTTTTGTGGAAAGAGGGGGAGTCCTGTACCGGAAGTATCTAGACCGCAGAGGAGTGGAGTTCGATCAGCTGGTCGTGCCTCAATGCTATCGTCAGGATCTGTTGCGCTTGTCACACGGGGGTTCGTGGTCCGGACACCTAGGAGTTAAGAAAACTAAGGACCGTCTCTTGCAAGAGTACTATTGGCCAGGGTGTTTTCGGGACGCAGACCATTTCGTGAGGACATGTGACACTTGTCAGCGGGTGGGCAAACCAGGGGACAAATCGAGGGCGCCGTTGAAATTGGTACCTATCATTACGGAGCCTTTTAGACGGCTCGTTATTGATACTGTGGGACCTCTGCCGGTAACAGCCACGGGGTACAGACACATTTTGACTGTGATCTGCCCAGCGACAAAGTTCCCTGAAGCAGTGCCGCTTAAAGAACTCAGCTCAGTTGAGATAGTTAATGCACTACTGTCCATATTTGCGCGAGTTGGTTTTCTTGCGGAAATCCAATCAGATCAGGGCACAGTGTTTACTAGCGCTTTGACGACAACTTTTCTCGAAAGGTGTGGGGTAAAGCTGTTACACAGCTCAGTGTACCACCCACAGTCGAATTCCGTTGAGAAGCTCCACTCCGTCATGAAGCGCGTGTTGAGAGCCTTGTGTTTTGAACATCAAACTGACTGGGAGCTGTGTCTGCCTGGGGTGAGGTTTGCTTTAAGAACCGCGCCGCATGCGGCTACGGGGTTTTCGCCAGCTGAACTGGTGTACGGTCGCTCGCTTCGATCTCCGCTTCGCATGCTTCGAGAATCGTGGGAAGGTAGGGGCGACGACCCAGTCGTGGTGGAGTACGTACTTAAGCTCCTCGAACGCTTAAGAAGGGCACAGGAGTTGTCAGGTGAAGCAATGGCAAAGGCCCAGCAGAGGGCCAAGGTTTATTATGATCGGACAGCCAGGGCCCGTCGTTTTGAGGTTGGCGATGAGGTCATGATATTGCGCACATCGCTAAACAACAAACTAGACGTGCAGTGGGAGGGCCCAGCACGAATTGTTCAGAAACTGTCGGACGTTAACTACGTGGTAAGTCTGCCAGGAAAGCGGAAAGCACAGCAAGTTTACCACTGTAATCTGCTCAAACCTTATAGACAAAGGGAAGCAGTGGTGTGCATGATGATAAACGTTCCTGAAGAGCTTCCAGTCGAGCTTCCGGGACTAGGCTCAGTGACGAACAGGGAAGACACCGGTCAAGTCATTAGTGACCTTATCAGTAAAGCACCGCTGTCGCCCGAGCAGAAAACCGAACTACACCAGCTATTACAAGAGTTTCAAGGTCTGTTCTCTGAGAGGCCTGGTAGGACTTCTGTACTTACTCATGATATAGAACTTACCTCCCCAGAGCCAGTACGATCCAAGGCGTATCGGGTGTCACCCCGCCAGAGCGATATTATGGAGGCTGAGGTAAAGAAAATGCTACAGCTCGGTGTTATTGAAGCAGGTGAGAGTGATTATACCTCCCCTTTGATTTTAGTTGAGGTACCGGGCAAGGAACCTCGTCCTTGCGTCGACTACCGCAGGCTTAATTCCATCACTAAGGATCAAATTTATCCGATCCCTAACATCGAGGAGCGCCTTGAGAAAGTTAGTAGCGCTCAGTTTATTTCCACCCTAGATCTTGTCAGGGGTTATTGGCAGGTTCCACTTACAGAAGAGGCTAGTAGGTATGCGGCGTTCATTTCACCAATGGGAACATTCCGTCCTAAAGTGTTGAGTTTTGGTTTGAAGAACGCGCCATACTGTTTTTCAAGTCTCATGGATAAAGTGTTGCGGGGACAGCAAGAATTCGCTTTACCGTATCTAGACGACGTAGCGATATTCTCCGCATCCTGGTCTGAGCATATGACACACTTGCGGGCAGTGCTAACCCGCCTGCGCGAAGCAGGCTTGACAGTAAAGGCTCCTAAGTGCCAGTTAGCACAGGCCGAGGTTGTCTACCTCGGTCACGTGATTGGTCAGGGTCGTCGCCGCCCCTCTGAAATAAAAGTGGCCGCTGTGCGAGACTTTCCGCAACCGCGCACCAAGACCGATATTCGGTCGTTCTTGGGTGTCGCCGGCTACTATCAGAGGTACATCCCTAGGTACTCTGATATCGCGGCTCCCCTGACGGATGCTCTAAGAAAGACAGAGCCTCAAACAGTCGTCTGGGACGAGACCAAGGAAAGAGCTTTTAGCGCCCTAAAGAGTGCCCTAACAAGCCAGCCTGTGCTACGATCGCCAGACTATACAAAAGGGTTCATTGTTCAGTGCGATGCTAGTGAGCGAGGCATGGGCGTTGTACTGTGCCAACGGGAAAATGGAGAAGTAGAACACCCCGTCCTGTATGCTAGTCGTAAGCTGACCAGTCGTGAGCAGGCGTATAGCGCCACCGAGAAAGAGTGTGCGTGTCTCGTGTGGGCCGTTCAGAAATTGTCATGCTATCTAGCCGGCTCGAGGTTTATCATTGAGACGGATCACTGCCCTCTCCAATGGCTGCAGACCATCTCTCCCAAAAATGGCCGCCTCCTGCGCTGGAGCCTCGCTTTACAACAATATTCCTTTGAGGTGCGTTACAAAAAGGGGAGTCTCAACGGTAACGCCGATGGCTTAAGTCGAAGCCCCTAACGTAGGAATCAGCCTCAAAATTGTTTGTTACTGATGTTTTTCTTCCTGAGGCAGGATTTTTTTTAACATATTGCTTTTGTTTAGTGTTTCAAAGTGATGATATGCTTTCTAGTGCAATTTTTCAATTTGTGGACGCGTTCTGAGTGATGCTAGACTACTGTAAGGAACTAGGCAGTGGTATAAAAAGGGGAAAGAGCCTGGCAGGGCTTAGTGAGGGTTGTGCCGTGCTTGCTGACTGAGCGGTTGAGTTTTCAGCGTAGTTCTAACGCTTGCCGGGAACGAGAACAAAAATGTGAACTCTCCCGAAGTCACTTTGCAGTGCCCCGTGCGAACCTGAACAAGAGAACGAGGCTTTCTCTGTGCGCTGCGCTCAAGAAACGTCGAGGGACGCCCGACTTCGGTTATGAGCATCATCGAGCGACATCCCTCCGGACAGCGGATGCAGTCCCCTGTCCATCGGGATCTCCTTCCCCCGGCGGGGCGGTCTGTTGCGTTTCGCCTGCGACACGTGGTTTTGCCGGCGCGACTGCGGCGGGGCGGCAGACATTTTGGCCCGATCGTCGTCGCCGCAACACTCATCGCCAGGTGTTTCCAGGCGCGTCTGCGGCGATGCGACCGCCTAGGGATCTCGTTCCAGTCATTGTGCCCGAAACAGGCGATGCCAAAGCAGGGATCTCATTCCAGTTATTGGGCCCGAAACAGGCGATGCCAAAGCAGGGATCTCGTTCCAGTCATTGTGCCCGAAACAGGCGATGCCAAAGCAGGGACCATCTTCTCGTTACAGTCATTGTGTCCGACCGGCAGCGCCACGACAGGGTGCTACGAGATCGTGCGCAGCGCCACGACCAGGTGCTACGAGATCGTGCGCAGCGCCACGACCGGGTGCTACGAGATCGTGCGCAGCGCCACGACAGGGTGCTACGAGATCGTGCGCAGCGCTACGACAGTGTGCGTCACCATTAGCCCATTGTACATTCACGTGCTCGTCTTTTGAGGGGTTCCTTCTTGCCCTCAACTGCGAGAGTATAAAAACAGCTGCCCCCGGACGCCAAAAGGAGGGCTCCGATTTCTTCTGTTGAGTGAAGTGCTCTCCCGTCTCTCTACTTCGGTCAACCTGACCGCCAACTCTTTGCGATGTTAAAATAAACAAGTTGTTTCGTTGTTACCAGTCGACTCATGCTTTGCCGGGACCTTCGGATGCTTCCAGTTGTACCCCAGACCGCCAGGCCAACGCTACCCTTGGGGCTTGCGACCCAGGTACAACCACGGGCGTCAGCGCCGAGTTCCCAACAGATCGTACCAGCAGTCAGATCCAAACACCAGTTACAAGTTATATGTGTTACGGGCCATTTCTTGCACTTCATACATACGTTCCTCAATGATCGTGACATCAGAGTTCGTCTTGGCGACAACTTGAGCGATGAGATACATATATTTCGCGGCATGCCACAGCGGAGTGTTTTATCTCTCTTATTATTTAACATCGCCATAACTAGCCTCCCAAGTGTACTCAACCATCGAACACCACTGAAGATATCTCTATATGCCGATTATATCTGCATATGGGTCTCCGGCTACCAGCACCGCCTCCTCGCACGAATAGCCGAGGGAGCAGTAAATCTCATTCAGGGCCACTTGGCAACGATTGGATTATCACTATCAGCAGAGAAATCATCATTCGTACTATTTCCTAGCGTCAAAAGAAAATCTACACGCTTGAAGCTGAATTTGGATGGATACCAAATTCAGCTTTCGACAAGTAACCAACGTCCGATTTCTTGGCGTTACCTTTGACCACAGGCTGCTCTGGCACCGCGGTGTTGACCACGTTGTGGTGTCATAATCGCCTAGGCGACATGTGCTCAAGCGAGTCGCTGGCATTCGCTGGGGCAACCACCTGACGTCGATGCTACGGCTACATGCAGCGTTGGCTACCATTCGGATTCTGTATCAGCTACCTCGGATGTCACCCTCAGATAGCCAATAGGAGTGCTTAGAAGCCATCCACAGAAAAGGTACTCGACTTTGCCTCGGAGTCCCTCAGCCAGCTTCAAACAAGAAAGTGCTCTACGAAGCTGAGTGACGCCCTCTGCGAATTCAGGTTCCTTAGGCTCTCATGATCCAGCTACTACGATTGAGTGAGTCTACGGCCGGCAAAGCCCTGTTACGACGTATAGGTAACAGGCCACGCTCACATTTTTATGCAGCACTGAACACGCTTCGCGTCTTAGGATGGCGCTGCTCGAGACAGAGGGAAATGATAGAGCCATCCTGGACATCCGAGGACATCATATGCAACTTAAGCGTACCACGATTACAGTCAAAGAGCTGCATTCCATCTGCCGAAGCCAAGTCACTAGCCCTGGAACATTTGAAAACGACTTACCCGAATCACCTACAAGTATCAACAGATGGCTCTGTCAAAGCAGACGAAGACCGCTGCACAGCTGCATTCTATATCCCCTCTCTAAGATATACGTTGTCTGACCGTCTGGACTGTATAGCCTCGTCGACAGTTGTGGAAGGCGTAGCAATAGCTTCTGCTTTGCGCAAACTAAAGACTGTGCCTCCACAGAATGTGGCTGTCCTTACGGACTCAAAGGCCGCGTTACAACAACTATACCGCGGTCTGCCATCCCTCAAGTTCTCACGCAAATGACTAGCCATCGTGAAAGAACTCAACAACAAAGGCTTTACAGTAAAGTTTCAGTGGATTCCCTCCCACATTGGTATTTCTGGCAACAAAAAAGGTGATGCGCTTGCATACACAGCACTCTATCATCCCCCCAAAGTCAAAGCTCCAAAGAGTAATCAGGTGAAAAAAATCTGACATTCGAAATCACTTTGAGTCGCTTTGGGTTCCACCGAATATGCCCTGCGTAACCAAGAGATTTCACCGAGGGAAAGCGTCACTTGTATATCGAATAAGGACAGGATCTGCTAGTACACCGGCCTGGTTATTTAGGACGGGGCGAATCATTTCTCCGAACTGTACGGCATGCAGCGAGACAGGAGACATTGAGCACTTTTTGTGGTCCTGCCAGAAAGTTCAAGACGACAGGGACACTCTCCTGAAGAATCTGCAAAAAAAGGACCTTCCGCATGCGTGCCTGCACCACCTTACATCTCCCGAGGGCTCAGTTATAGACCGCAAAGAAACTTCACGTCTCCTTATCGAATTCTTAAGAGAGACTGGTTTGATGGACATATGGTGAAACCCTTCAGCGGATTGTAAGAGACGCTCGGGCGGAGCAGTTTCCGACCTTGATCACCAGGCTAAGCGCGCCTGTTGCTACAATTCACCACCACCACCACCGCCACCACCACCACTCAGTAAAACATTAAGCACCAACGGCGATAGGACTGATCCTTGGGGTAGACATACCTCTTGAGTGTTCGTACATTAATGAAGACAATCCGCATTGAGAGCAGTAAAATTCCGTGCTGGGGTGCTATGCAGGATGCGCCGAGTTTGGCGAAACTCGGGATCTTCACGAACTCTGGCGACACCCCAAGATGAAAGCACAAATGGTACCGAGACACAGTTTATCTTCCGACAAGCCTCCAGTTTCATTGGTTTATCTAGATTCACTCTGGGTGGCTATCATTGCTTGGGCGTTGCCTTCTGGGCGGTCGACAAACTGGGGCTCACGTGATCATACCGTCGGTGCATGGTCGTGCCTTCTTTCACTTGTTTGTCGTTCCACCGAGTGCATTACACGCACAAGCGAGTTATAAAACAAATGCATTTAGTACAATATTATTAGTTACATTAACGTTGTTTAAAAGCATTTTAACGCTTACAAGATGTACACTGAATGTGCATTCGACTAATCTGTAATTTAGTACGCTTCGCATTATACCACGAGGGAACGCTGTGGTGGCGTCATCACATACATTCATCGGGCGAGCATGGCGGCTAAGCATCGGAGAGGCCCAGTGTAAACAAACTCGTACAGTGCGCGACGTAGTGATCAGGCTCGACGATGACCACTATTTCTTGGATAGTTCTGTTCCTCCGTGAGCAATCTTTCCGTGCACCCCGAAAGAGTGCCAATAGCTTCGGCGATTTTACAGATCGCAACGCACACCTACTGCTCACGGCACAATCCTGAACAAAACCCTTATCCGGTGCTGCTTCTGTCAGTGCGCTGAGTTCCTCCACTCTGCGTGACTGCGATCGTTACGAATATTGCATAGTGTGTGCAAAAGGAAGACAGCCGATATAGCTACGATGCGACAAGGAGGTGGTGCCGAAGATGGATTTCGCAACCAACACAGTGAAGGAGACATCGACAAGCTGCAGATAAGTATACTTCTACTGTTTCATATTTAGCAGAATACTAGTGCACGGATTAAGTCACTTTCGTAGTAACGAACTGAATGTCCAGCAGTTTAAAAAAGGCATTGAGAACCAACGAGTGTTCGTGCTTTCACATGTACGTGGGCCCGCGAGAATATGGAAAAGATAAAGGTAACTTCACTAACTTAGTGATATAACAGAAATTCATCAGTGACATTCAGCCCGTAGAATCTATGGAAGAGTATCTTTATAAAGGTGAAATATCAATAGCAGGTACTGATATAAAGCAGGAAATTTATACAAAAATTTCACGGATTGAACAGCACAAGGGAGGCATTCCCGAATTGTGATCGCCACGTTACCAATATCCTTGAAAAATGTTTAGAAACATTGCATTCTACCGGTTTTGCAATATGGGACATAAACCTGCAGGTTAACTAAGAAACTTGAGAAGTCGAGGACTGTGCTGAAAGCGAAGTAACAAAAATTGTTGGATATAGCATTAAGGCAGAAAGACAGTGGCGTAGTAAACCGTGGCAACTGATATGCCAGTTGAGATTAAGAAAAAAAAAATGGAATCGGCGGGCAGGCCATGCACGTCTTCAATCACTTGTTGCCAATTTATAACAGGTGATTACATAAGCGTGACAGAATGAATGTCAAGGAGAGAGAACTGCAGCCGAGGATGGTAGAAAATTGCATAATGAGACAAAAATATGATGTTTGTAGGCATATGATGCAATCGGCTCGCATAAGACGGGATTGTAGGGAGCGGCATTGGTTTTGCAGTGAACAAAAATAGGTTTGTGGTGCTTACAGTAGAGACTCGTGAAAGTGCGAGGACACCTCAGCTGTTGGCACACTAATAAACATTACAATTGGCTCTGAAAAAAACAACCCGTTATGAGAAATAAAGCAACGTTGTCCCGACAAATTGTGTTATTATGCATACACTAAAGGCTTCCACAGATAAGGGCATTTAGTACCAATAGTGCAATGAGCATTTTTCTTTGTAAATAATGGTTTATATGCGGTTGATTCATTCCAACAATCCACTTTTTTTGCAGCAAAACATTCTGCTGCTGGAGGCACTCAACCGTCTGGTGGCAGTAGGCGAGCGCCAGGCACGTGCTCTTGAGAGTGTGGCAAGGTCCAGAGGGCTGCTCTGCAACAGTAGGATCAGCGCCCTCACTGCTCTCCAGTCAAGCCCCCAGAACACACCTTATAATCGAGCTTTCAGTTTATTATTTTGTTTATTATTCAAGAGCATGAATAAAATTATTGCAGTAAACATTGTGCTGTGCATACTGGGACACTTGTAACATGCACTTGATGTCTCTTCAAAATGAGCAAAAACGTAAGACAACCTGTGCCACTCTTGGACTGTGTAAATGAAAAAGACACTAATGCAGCATATACGTCATTGTGCTGTTTGTTCTTTCTATGTGCAAGAATACAGTGGGTGTTGATTAGCCACAAGATGAACGGTGCGTGTATTTCACAATGGAAAGACAGGAAACGGCATGAGCTTAATAATGCTATCACCTATAGACTGTGCATATGAATGCAACACTCCCCGATTTAAACGTGCCATTACATGCATGTTCGATACCACATATTCTTTAACAATGGCATATATTTGCATGTACTAATTTTCACACAACTTAAGCCCATGCATAGCTCACTTATGATGTATCCATTTCATAGGCCAAATAATTGTACACTTTGCCCTTTTGTGTTGTATGAAAAGCGGCATCCTCTCGTCGGATACAATTTCACAAGACAGGAGGCCCAGATGACCAAAGCGCAGCAGCCGATTGCCTCCACGTCTAAATAGTCCCTCTCCAATGAGCGGGTATTAGTGCGTCCAGCGGCACGACATCAGTGTAGAGTGTGTGCCCATTGGTGCAGGCTTGTGTGCAGATTCTGCGGCCTCCTAAAGTTGTATCCGACTATAGAATCACGTAATGCCTTGCACTGGTTGCATAGACTTTATCAACTTGATAGCACACAATGATCAGGAACAGAAACCTATAAAGGCACCCAAGCAAAGCTGGCTGGCCACACTTCCATTATGAGGGGCTGTAAAAAGGTCTCGCCCAAATATTCCCATGACATCCTTGAAAAAGAGGTGGTGTTTGGCACTTCTTTAGAATCAAAAACAGATTACAGTGAATGTTGTGTACCACGTATAAACAAACTGAGCTTGGTTATCTGCACAGCATCTGAAGCTTCTGCTTCACATAGTAAACAAGCTGCTCTGTCCAGTACAATTGTCGAGTCCGGTGTGGCACCTATTATGTCATTGGTGTCAACATACAAATTTTCAAAGGCCATTCATTTCACCATTATTTTTGTATGACGGTTCCTTCAATCAGTGCTTGTATTACATGAGCAGGTGGATTTGAAAGCAAAGCTTTGTTTGCAAACATTCACACTTCTATAATTGTGTGGCAGGGCTCTGGCATGGTGTCGAATAGCTCACAATGCTCCTCAATCCTGCACCAAAGAAGCCCAATGCTCTATTTGAAGTTGGATCGCGCAACGATTCGACGGCACACAAAGAAGAGTAACACACACAGCAGAGCGTTCCGCTGTGTGTATTTCTCTTCTTTGTGTCCCGTCAAATTGTTGTGCAATTTAACTTCAAGCTTCTATACCGATACAACCGTTCAACCTCACCAATGCTCTAGGTATTAAGCCACAATGGCGCACATCTTTGAAATGCCCCAACACGAATTAGCTCTCCAACAAATCACCACAAGCGTAAAAGTTTGCTGCACAGGTGTATGCACATGCCATATTTTGTGCCACTAAACTCGCAGGAATCAAAGGGGCAAGCATTAACCAGTCTTACTGCTGCCATTACCATCATCATCATGACACCAATAAAAAGACAGTGCTGCGTTTCAGTAAAGGGAGTGCTGGAGGGAAAGGCGTGACAGCGAGGCTTACAATAAAAATAGCAGTTACAAGATGTGTTCAATGCCAAAATATGCTGCATATCACTCATCCTACTTTGGCATTGTGGCAAGCTTTTACATGTTTGAGCATGTCACAGTTTGTGTAATTATTGCTCTAAAGCTGTACAAAAGGTCTATTAGCTCTGCAATCTTTATTTTTATCATGGCGGGTTAAAGACCCACTTTTCATTGGCATCTGCACCACATTTCTCCCGATATGTAATTTTGCCTTGGTGGTTCACGACATGTTCACGCACACCGAGTTCTGCCGAGCATTGGATCTGCATTGTTCTACTGCTGAAGAATTAGAGCCCCATTATGAGACGAAACTATACGATTTGTCCATACAGAATAACGCTGCCCCCCCCCCCCCGCAATAGAATATACACTGAACCACTGGCACATGCACCAACAGTGAACACAGCAAACACTCTGAAGTATTTTCTTCATGCAAGCCAGCACACTAAGATTCTCAATGCATTTTCATTTCGCCATAAATGCATAGGCACAACAGGCTTGGCGCGACATCCCCATCTCGCACTGCAACGAATTGTGCAATGCCTTGCTGTTTCATAGTGCGGCCAATAGATGACGCATGACCTAAATTCAGCATTATGCATACTAAGTAACTTGCACTAAGTACTAAGTAATCTCATAAAAAACACTAAGTTCTTTGTGAGATTAGCATTCACAGGGTACTTCACACAATTTGTGACATCTATTTATCTATTTATACTTCATTAACCTCTTTCCCCAAAAAGTGAGCCACTTGGAAGGCACCCTGATAGACAAGTAGAACAATCGGTAAAAAGTCAGCAACCAGCGAAAAAGTCTCTATCATAGGCTGCCGCATGTGTGATGACGGTAACAAAATTTAAGTCGGCTACACAGAAGTGACAAATTTGGCAATATGGTGCGTCTAGACATTGCTTCAATGCTAATCACAGTAACGCTGACATTGAATGCACCTTAATTCCTACGTACGTTCCGTCGACACACCCGACTACGTTCGTAATGTTTCCGCGAAGTAAGAAGCGTTCTTTTATAAATGCCCGCTCAGCCGCAGTCTTCGGGAAAGCCAGCCACCGCTTCCGCACTGCCGCATCAATAAGCACAGCAGACATCTCTGACACAGAGGCTCACAGTAGTTTGATGACGTCCAATGTAACACTGGGCGCCGACGCTTCCCTGAAAACTCCCAGTCCCGTAGAAACGGAGGGCGCAGAGGACTTGCTCTTCGACGGTGAGCGAATGAAGCCCGCCACGCTGTCTCCACAGACGAGAGTCTTCGCCTAGCTCATCACACAGCCAGCGCAATGATGTCTTCGACAGGCGAAAATGACGCCTAAACTCCACGGCGGTCATGTACGTGAACGGGTCCAGACGGTCATATTGACGCTTGCTGCCGCTGGATGTAATAACACAGGCTGCTGCTGCCGCCGCCATGTTCCAGAGTTGAACTCGGAGGGGGTTTCGCGATGTACGAGTTTAGCACGAGTTCGCCTGTCAATCAAAGCCAGAGGTCACGCCCCGCGCGAGACATGTAACTCTTTTGCGCGCACCCACCACGGTTGGGCCACGCCCAACTTATCTTTCGGCAACAGCGACGCGGTGCCGAGCTGAGAGGCATCAACAATATTCACCACCGACATAAAACACGCACAACGCACTGTCATCGGTGATGTACAGTACTGCGCACTACTATCAAAAACAAAGCGTTGACTGTCGCTGGCCTATGCATATACCTTCTTGGGCTGAGATGGCCCCACAGCACGGTTTCATTCCGTGCATTGTGGCGACGTAGCGCACAGTAAATAATTATCGGCACGTCACTGTGGCTGCTTGCAAGCGTCGATGCGCCGAGGGTGACGACGATGCTGAGGAGTGCGTATCGCAGCAGTCGTTTGAGATGGCTGCTCTGTCATCGGTGATGTATCGGAGCCACAACGTCGTAAACACGATCAGCGTCCGAGAATCGCTCGCTCTTCTAGACCCAGTGCAATGGCATTTCTTCATCACAAGCACTGAGCACTCAACAGTTCCAACACCTTCCTCAGTTCGAAGTCGCATAACCGCACACAAGAGCACTCACCTGCCAAAATGCGATTGCTGCGGTGTCGTTACGATATACTTCTGCGATCGCTGCTGGCTCCAGCATAAGTAATCCGCAAGCACCTTGGTGCGCACAAAACACTCAAATACTGCGTACATAGGCTCAGAGGCACTTTCACTGGGCACGCGATGACAAGCGATGAATTGTGTCGCTGGGAAGCACGCACTTCTTCGCAGTGCATCGCCGAGGCTTCGCGCACAAGGATAAACTAGTACATTTTCACTGAACTGCGTCATTACGGGCGCTACGGATCGCCATTTTGCAACGACAGCCGTTGCTCCCGTATTTATGACAAGTACATCGTTTTTAGTTGGTAAAGCGGGAGACTTGAAGCGCCTGCAATGAATAGCCGTACTGCGGCGCTACGTTCCTATTCTCCTAATAGAGAAAGAATGGCGATCACTGACATTATTGAGAATAGCACTGTAGCGCCCCTAGGCGACTTCTCACCGTATAAACTGTCCCGTGCGTGCGACTTGCTTCAATGTATCTTCTTCTAAGCTTTCGCCTCACTGTCGCCACTCGCGGCAAGAAGTGCAAAATTTAATAATTTGCTCGATCTCCGTTTGTCATCATAAATTTCTAGCATTCAAAACGAAAAAACAGATACTCAAAGAAATAAAAATGTTTGTTATTTTATTTGTTGTATTTTAACGTATTCGTTTGAGCGAACGCGTAGGTGCAACAATGCGCCGCATGCACCCTGTTCGCATTCGAAGGAGGATAGAAGATAGTGCTCGAAAGAGGAGGCACGCCCTTGACGCGCCCGGGAAAGGCGTGGCAAGCGGCTCACGGCAAGTGGGCAGACAGACAGCGGGACAGTCAAGGTATTGCTAAGTTGCGATAATCCGTTGATAACAATACGCGGCGCTGGCGCGTTTCGTTGTGCAGCCGTCTGCGCTTGAAACGTGGAAGCAGCGTGCCGCGCAGGGTGCGCTCATGTTGTCATACGCGGCTTTTTGTCTACATATTTTTTTGCCTGCAGCCTTTACGCGTTTCACGCTATCTCCGTTCACTGACTGCCGTCGAGCAAACTCGGGTAAAACTCGGGTGAACGAGAAACTCGGCGCATCCTGCATAGCACCCCTGTTTTAGAATTATTAACAAACACACGCGACAAAATACTTTGCCAGACAAGCATTATCAAGGGCCTTCATTAGGCTTACTTGTTATACGCTGTCATACGCTTTAGTGAATACCAAAGTGACAAAGGCTGCACATTTTTTGAGACATCGCGCTAGTTGAATATAACTTTCTAGCTCGACATGGGCACACCAAATCGAGCCCCCACGTGTGAAGCCAATTTGGCGTGGGCTCAAAATCATGTTCTCTATCAGGCAATTACCTATACGGTCGTGTAAGAATCTTTCGGTGAGTTTTATTTGGTTAGATGCAAGAGATATTGGCCCAATGTTATCTAAGACTTTGCCAGACAAGCATTATCAAGGGTCTTCATTAGGCTTACTTGTTATACGCTGTCATACGCTGTCCGGCACCTTACTTCTTTATTAATGGGATTGCTTTTGCAAGTCTCCATTACGGAGTAATCTACAAATTTTGATAGAATGGTTTACCGTGGTAAGTGACGCGTGCAGCGATATCTTAAATTAATTTTTTATTATTGCCGTAGTAATGTCACCGTGCCTGACGCTGAATTAGGCAGCTGGGTTGGTATATTTTTCAGCTCTGAAAGTGTAATTTCTTTGAAGTATTCACCGTGAGTAGGGCGGCGTAGCCTCATAGGGCAAAATCGACTTAAAGCGGCTTTCTAGACCTTTAGCTATATATTCCAGTAATTTAGCCAACTCGCAGGGTGTTGGAACCACAAAGTGGAGTGCCACAGAGCTTATTTGTGCCGGAAGGACCTTTCTATTTCTCAGAACTCGAAAGCGTGCTTTCGTCTTGGTGGCCATTGAAAGAAGTGGAAGTGCTTGCAATCAAAGTTGTCTTTCGCATTTGCAACTGTTCGTTTAAATGTTGTTGCTGCGAACTTATAGTCTCTCCAATTGCTAGGATATTGGCTATGAAGTAGTTTTTGCAACGCTGCTTTTTTATCCTGTAAACGCGTGATCACTCTGCGTTTCACCAAGGGTTAGAAGACCCACACTGCTCTTGTGCGACGAAAACTAGAATATGCGTGTATTGTATGGGACCGTTATATTAAACGCAACATTGGTAGTCCTGAACGTATTCAGAGAAAGGCTGTAAAGTTTATATTTAACAAGTTTCCCGCGTTAGACTCGCTCTATAATTTAATGCATTCCAACGGTATGCAACCATAACAGACACGAAGGCAAAAATTGAGATTAGAATTTCTTTCCTAACTTTTGAATAATGAACTAGCTCTACATCTACCACCTTATTTATCACCCTCAACTAGCAGGCCCACCTGACACGACCGACAAGATGCGCTAACGCCATATTGTGCTCACACTCACCTCTTTAAATCTTATTTTCGAAGGAGCATATATGATTAGAATTGCCTTACTAAAGCAAGTGATCTGACGCTGAATTAACATTTTTGAGCTTGCATCGGTTATGTTTCTTTGTTGCTGTTTCTGTTTTTGCTGCTTTATTTGTACTTGTATCATCCGCGTTGGACCTTCTTGGACCTTCAGTCCGCGCTATTGAATAAATAAGTAAGCAAGCAAGTAAGGAAGTAAGTAAGTAAGGGGAAGCAGGAAATTCACATTATGTGTCCATTGAGAACCATAGCCAATCCGCCCTCGTGGGTTACGTGCCCTAATTTTGAAGGATGAAGCAGAACACGAAGCAGTTTGTTTCAATGTGACTGCTTTGCTGTTTCCTTTCGCAACGATATTGCCTGAAGGCTTGAGTGGAATTTTAAAGCAAGGTCAGTTTATCACGCGTATATCGCATATATCTTTTTAACATTGCGCAGGCTGTTATACGTAAACATCTCTTGGTGATAAAAGTACAACACTCTTGAGTCGGCAGACGCTTGCGTCTTCTATGTCGAACTTGGGCAATGTGCGTTGTCATTCTTCTACACAATCAATGCGGCCTCTCGTATAGTTCCTCCGAACGATTTATATTGCTTAACAAAAGACGCGAAGGGAAGCCAGGGAAGCGGCTAAGAATTTAGTTATTAAAATTTAGTTATTAAACACCGTCTCCACGAATATTTTGCTATCTATACCAGCAGCTTGAGTGCGAAAGCTTTGGTACTTACACAAATGAGCCATTTTTCAACCATCGTACGGTCTCGCCGTTTAAAGCTCTTTTGGAAGTGTCGTAACAGTGCGCCATGTTGCAAGGTAGCTTACAACACCATAACCACGTTGCAGCCTGTATAAATTTAGGGAGGCTAACACTCCTCTCGTTGTCGCCTTACTTACGTCGACTGCCCGTACGCGGCCCGTAAGTACACTTCACTCGTTGTTTTTCTGTATTTTCGCTAACTGACTTAACAAATAAGTGCCTGTTTATTTTGGCGCTGCATGGAAACTGCGCACGCGATGTCTACGAAATAACGGGCTGACACATAAATAAGCTTGGCAACAGGTGCGCGCACAATAATAGTCTGTACTGAAGGCGTCAGGCGCAACTACTGTAGCGCATTGCACGATTCGAAACAGAGAACATCCAGCACTGAACTCGACCTGCCAAGTTATTCGATTCATTGAAATATGAGCACGCGCTACTTGCAAGATGGCGATTCTCGCCGAACGCTTTGGGCTGTGTCGTTAGGGCAGAAGGGACCAGTTTTTAACAGGCGTAAAATGCGCAATACAATATCCTTAACTGCGCGTCAAGCGAAGCACAGAGGTCACTGCAAAAGCGGAGAAATGGAACACGTGACCGCGGCCTGCGTGCGTCTGAATGCCATTAAAGGATGCTTTGACGAAACGCGCGGAGCCCGCTACGCTTGGCAAAGAAAGCGCTTGTAGCGGAAAGATGTCGAAGCACAGCACGTAACGGGCCGCGCCATAAATTAGCACCCTTGTTTACCGCTGAGAAGGGGTGCTCGGCCCACAGACACATGCGACGCGGCGCACGCATCGCGCCACTACAAGCGCGGGTCTTCATTACGATTGCCGCGCTTGAGCTCTGTCGCTGCGTTTCTTCGCTATCGGCTGACCCCCGCGCGTCCTAAAACGGAAGGGCTCGACCGGAAAGTTGCGCACACACACACACAAAAAAAAGCCGAAAATATCGGTCGCGCAGCATCACGAGCGAGGCGCCGCGAAAGGGTTGGCACACATTGAGAGCGGCCCCTTGAGCGAGGGGGCCTTGAGTGCCGCTGCGCGCTCGAGCGCCAGCCGAGTTGAGTGCAGCTGGTCGCGGGCACGAATGGCGCCAGTGAAGTGTGCCGGGAGACGGCAAGGCCACCGCGTACCGCGCGGTCGAGCTACGCGACTGACGGGCCAGGTCCTTCGCTATGGAACACCCAGGAGTGGTGCGCGCTTGCAGAGGTCACGTGCATTCGCTGTTGAGGAGCGGCCATTATGAGCGTGGCGGAATTCTTGCAGAAGCCCCGCACTGCGAAGGGCTCGCGATAGGCTATCCTTACCGCTTAGCTTCACACACATTGTACACATCGCTCCGTTTCACAGTAATGCGCGGAGGCAGAGCACCGTCAGAATCACCACATAAGACGCACATTTTCTTGCGCGACCTGTCTTTCCACGACACAGCATCGTCTGCCCATTCGGGTCTGATCGCTATAAATCAGAATGGAGAAAAACACTTGGTTTTGTTTCAACTGTCTGCATGCGGTTGTTCTATCAATGCAGGAAACATCGGCAGCAAATTAGATATCCACGAGGTTTCGTGTCATTCCACCTTGAAAGCAAGTGGTCAATTATTTTTGTGCGTGTCAGTGCTTAAATTCCTTCTTTTACTTCCTTTAATCTTTTTTTCTTACATACTGCAGGCCTTAGATGATCCGAAGCAAGGTAGGCAAAATTCACTCTTATTCGACTAATTTCGTTCTTTCAGTAGCACACAATATAATTTAGCACACAAATAATAATTTCTCCACAATAAGTGAAGCTCAGGGAATGCGACTGCATGAATTTTCAACAGCCTTTGCGTAGATCTGCGAGTACTACCTATACTGACCACTGTGTAAGAAGTGTGGTTATTTATTCGCTTGCCTTATTGCATTTGCTTGAATGTTAAGCATTCATTAATATCAAAGAGCGTTGCTGGGTGAAAAGGCGACGGTACCGTTACCCGGAAACAAACGAAAAAACATTGCGGCAGAACTCATCTCACGGTGAACGTGCACGTTACTGCGATTATCACTGAAGCCATGTAGCGACAAAACGTGTGACCTCCAAAAAAAACGCGTCATGTACACAGCCAGGCTCCTGACTTGAGCTTTTTTAGAGAGCAGCTCCTAAAAAAAATTAAATTACGGGGTGTTACGTGCCACGATCTGATTATGGGGATTATGGGGAACGCCGTATTGGGGGACTCCGGATTAATTTTCACCACCTGGGGTCCTTTAACATGCGCCTAAATCTAAGTACACGGATGTTTTTACATTTTGACCGCAGCAAAGTGCGGCCGCTGTGGCCGGGATTTGATAGCGCGACCTCGTGCTTAGCAGCGCAAAACCAAAGCCACTAAGCAACCACAGCGGGTAGGTCAGCTCTTAGATGCCAGTTCCTGCGTTTAGCGTCGGCGTCCCTCGGCATTTGCCCCCGGCGTCCGCCCTCGGCGTAACCGAGCGAACGAGCACAGATAAGGCTGAAAGGGCGAACGCGGAGCGCATCGGGGGATGAAAGACGGCGATAGCGAAGAGAACGCGAGCCGGAAAGCGGAGGAGGAAGGTACGGGCACAGGTACAGGTACAGGAAGGTAGTTCCGCGCAAGACGGGTTCTGCGGCCACGACCGGTAAGAGGTGGCGCCACAGTAGCGCGCCGTCGTCTGTTCACCGATGACATGCGGAGAGCGCGTCCACCAATACTCTATATAGAAACAAAGCGCTGCATGAGGGGCGGTCTGTCTGCGGCGGCTGCTATGAATAGCGGCCACGCGTCAACCACATCCTGCCCCTCGCGACCTCCCGATTAGCGAGGCAGTCGCGGCACACTTCGCTCCGTTTGCAACGTGCAGCACGAGACAGATTGTCCTCTCCAGCCAACACATCTCGAAATGAAAACAGGTATAGAGCTGCGCTCAACTTTCGCTTTAGGGGTTATCATAATTGTCGGTGACTTTCATTTGGAGCCCACACATGGCTATTTACTTCAATATGTTTTTGTCCTAAGGCAGCTGGCTCGGTATTCAAACAGCAAGACACTGCTCTTGGCGTCATCGTACAAATTTTCCCTCCTCATTTTATTTTTGCCGTTATTGCAGATCTTCAGAATCTTCTTTTCCTTACAGCGAAGCTGTTAAGGGCTTCTTTCGCCAGTATCGTATTCGCGTGTAGAAAAACTATCATCATCAGCAATGGCTCCAGCATGGTTGTCTTCTTCCACAGCTGGCTCGTCGGTGCCTCTCGGCGCTAGCGCGCGAACGTACTCGGGCTCCCGCATTCGTCGGTGACAATTAACGATTAATTAATTAATTAATTAATTAATTAATTAATTTATTAGTGGATACGTTGACGTAACCAATAAATGAGAAAGACCTTAATGAACCGTCGGGATTTACCCAGTGATAAACACCGGGTCAGCCCGTTTCAGCTTCGCTGGTTAACCATCTGTACGGAGTTCTTTCGTTGACAGTTTTTTGTTTACGTCCTATGCTTCCAATTTACTGTCTATGTTTCTTTCACTTTCTTTTTTATGACTCGTGGTGGTTTATTTACGCTTTTTCATTTCGCTGTACTTGGTTGCCATCTTTCTTGGCCTCTTCCTCTATTCAGGGTCCACGCTTCCGAGGCACAGAAATTTGTGTACTGCAGCAGGCTGTTCCTATTCCCCATGTTCCTTACTATTTCTTCCAAACTCATTTTGTTCTACGCTCCTCCGACTTGGAAAGAGGCCCAAGCCATGTCATCCTGCACTGCCTCTTTGTTGCTTTTGCCCTGGGCACCTGAATCCAGTCGACTCACCAACCTCGGTGTAATTATCCAACGTCGACAACATTTCGGATTTAAAACACAGAATTGCATTTGCGAACTTTAGCGCTGGCACCTTCACACTTTTTCTAATTCCTCGAACCACCTCGCATTTATTATAGCCCCGAAGTGCTCTATGTTTCATTTTGCATTTCGCTTCCATCCCTTTCATTTTAAGTTTATCTTAGTAAACAGATAAGTGGGCAGGGAGGTACGTCCTTCCTTTATTTATGTGTACACCCAGGTATTTATATTATTTGACTGTGAGTATGACCTCCTGTTGAATTGATACCACGCCATTACTCGTCTCTTCAATAAAAATTATAATTTCCTATTTTTTAACGCTTAACTTAAAGCCTAGATTCGACGTTACATTGCCAATTACATTCGCAAGTCTCTGTAAATCCCTTGCCTTGTCCGCTGGTAGCCTTACGTCGTCTGCATACATCAGCCCACGGACCTTCTGTTACACCTTTTGTTACGTGTAAGGCGCTGACGCAATCTTCAATGCCCATAGCGCCAAGCAGCGATCAGGGAAAGGAACACCTCGAGGAGGATGAGCAGACGACAAGGGGTCGTCTTCACGTGGCCAGTACGGGCTGTACAAATCACTTTCCGTGCAGGCACTGGCTTCCGTTCACTTCTTTTGCGCGCACGATGATCGAAGTCTCGTTCTTTCCGGCGAAATCCTCAGAGAGGGATTGGGCGATTATGATGCTATGCATTGGCAAGTTTCTGACCACACCGATGAGGCGGATGATTTGCCCTATTCCAGGATGTCGCAGCGAGCTCTTCCTTAACGAAGGATAAATAAACAAGTGCCCATTGGACAGAAACTATAAAAAGACGCTCGCGGCGCACGGCTGTCTGGATCACTTCCTTTAGTTTCGTTATTGTCTGCACACCGCTGGTGAGATTGTTCGCAGCCATGTTAAGTGAATAATCTTTTGTAGTAGGCTTGTTAGGCCCCCATGTTTGATTATATCCTAAACTCGTTCTAATTTATGAGTATTGTGAAAAATGCATAGGTTAGGTTGCATAAGTAGTAACTCTGAAAGAACACGAAGCAATGTGCCTTCCACTGCACCTTTTTCATTACTATCGGTCCCTCTCGAGCGAAATATTCATAATTCTGATAATGAAGATTACTTTTAACACCAGTGAATGTGTTACTTCCCCTGGTAATGTTCATAAAGTCTAACACATTCAAGTGTTTGAACAGCTGCTTCATTATTCAAGAGCGTCCTAAATAGCTGAGAGATAAAATGGTATTGCTGGTCGCTCAGTTACAGATCACAGGCTCTATTTTCTTGTGTTTCAGTGAAAGGCAGGGTAGATACCGTTGTCATACAAGACAACACCACAGCAAATGTGTTAGCAGGTATTTAATCTACACATACTGACATTTAATTAGGTATATAACCACAATACCGTTTCAATGTGGCCCATAATGTCGCGTTATCAAAGGGGCATGGTGCCATACAACAGGCTTCCATGGGCGCCTCACTCACAATCCTCTTCTGGACAGCCATGTTGGTTTAGCGCGTTCGCCACCTGTAGGTCACGTGCATCGCGAATTCCTGTCGCATCCGCGTAATGGAAGTCTGCGGGAGACTTCGACAAAAACCAAATCGATGCATTACGCGAACGTGTTTCCGATAGGAGCCCGCGGTGGTGGCTCATTCACTACACGACAAGCTGCGCACCACACGCTTTGGGCACTGATTAGAGAACTCCAGATCGTGAAAGCCGCGGTGCAGCTTTGGGTCGCTAAGCAACAAATTGTAATCATGTCTCAGCAATGGAAACGTCAGCTCGCAGCAACTGTTTAATGAAACTTTATGATAGCGCATAGGAGACATCCGTAGTGATTAGCGGCCGCTAATCACTACGACTGCGTTAAGCGAGACGCTCGATAATTTCCCATTTAGTTAGTTAATGTAAAGAAGTTCGTGATGAACGCCGAGGCCTTTCATTGCAGTGGCCATGTGAAACGAAACAGGGGAGCACGTGTCTTGCGAGAGCAGGGCGTTGACCCCGGCGCGCGTTGTTTATAGCGTGTGGCGCACTTGCCGCAGGATGGCACGAGTTCGGTGAACGATTAGAAACGAGCGTTGCACGAAGGCAGACAATGTACGCCAACTTTCAAGGGTGGATGCATTGGAAAAGGTAGTCCTATTCTTTATCGTAATCGGTGCGGAATGACCCTAGTTTAACGCCCGGGCTGAATCCCTCGCTGTAATTCCATCCCCACAAGAAATTAATCTTTATTTTACACAAAACGAGTAGAATGCGGTGTGGGAAAGCGGGGAAAAAAGCTGCTCGTGGCAGCTTGACTAGCCTCAGAAACATCCGAGCAGCAGTGCGAAGCAACAGATGTCAGAATACCTATTTAAAAAAAAAAATAGCGATTATATCCACACAATTACGTTGATCATCTAGCCAATAAAGAAATATATGTATTTGAGGCATAATTATATCAGACACCGTTGAAACATGAAGGAAGACGCAACTGAATCATATAGAGGGGGGAAAGAAAGAGATCAGCTCAAGAACACGACAGTACATGAATTTCACTACTTGTCGGTTCATTAAGTAGCCTGGCAAGCCTAGAGCATCCCATTTGCATGCCGTGATTGGTACGTGATTAAGGTGCGCGTGCCAGTATTCCGGGGTGGTGTAGGGAGCACTGCGTTTGTTGAGTTGGGCTACTAATTGTACAACGTTTATATTTCTTTTGCGTTCTTCTTTATAAGCATTTGCAAGACGGTATTCCACAACATTTGTAATTTCGAAAGTTTTAAGCTCTTGAAGTAAGGAGGCTGACGTGAAGTCGTATGGCTTGTTACATAAGGACTAAGAGCTTCCTTTTGTAGTACGTACAACTTCTTAATGTTTCTTGCAGAAGTCGTATCCCATACAAGCCAACAGCAGTTTAAGTGATTCATGAATAAGGAATTACACATAATAACTGTTTAATAGAACGTGGCGAGGAAGTTCAGTGAATAGACTAGACCAACGATTTGGGGAAGTTTGATAGGAAGGAAATCTGTATGATTAATCAAGGTTATGTGTTGGTCAAAGTGTACGCTAAAGATTTTACAGATTCTGCGGCTTCAATAGTTGGGCAATTAATTTTAAAGTCTTCTGTCAAAGTGACTTGACAATTTTTAGCTCGAAACCGCACAACACTTTAGTTTTATTGCGAGAGCAATTACATGGACACTTTAGGCACATTTCTGCTACGAGTGTCGCCGTGATGTTCCGTATAAAGTCCAAGGGCATTAAGATCGTCGCCGCGCGCCGTATGCTGTATGTGCGAGTAAAATTGTGCGAGGATAAGCCGAAAATGGCGGCTCAATTTCGTGCGCGCAAGGGAGGAAAGCGGCGACGAAGCGCGCCGTCTTCCTTCGCGCGCAAGGCGCCAGGGGGAGGGGTGGGGGAACGTTCTACTCCAACGGCTGCTGCGTATGGCGCGGCCGCTATCTTGAAAGCGATCTGCGATGAGTGCAGAGTCTAGGTACGCTGGGGCTCATAGCTTCTAGTGCGCTGTGTTCTCACCAATCAGTTCGCGTTGAAGTCAGAGGCAGCACGAAGGTCAAATCGCTCGCTGCTGATGCCGCGGTTCCTCATTTCAGCTTTTTGACAGCGAATGCCCGTGGTCGTACAGTGAGATGTGTTCATGTTTGCCTGTGCACGCGTGACAGCATGCTTGCTAATTTAGTTACAGCGCGACTGTTTACGAGTTTACATGGCCGATTAAAAGCTAGTATGCCTACTTCGCATAGCTGTCTACCAATTTGCTGTCGCAATCGACGCTAAGTCTTTAGGGCGAAAGCGCAACTTTTTTTGAGGACTCAATACTTAGGCCATTTTTTGAGTCACCAGTTCTAATTTTTTTCCAAAATAATATTAGCATTTGAGAGTAAATCAATCCAATCTTTAGGCGAAAGAAATAACGTGATGTAATTAGCATGGATTATATATTGTGAATCTCCATCAATGTTAATTAAATAATTGACGCAAACCTTAAAGAAAGGGGCCCTAGAATGCTAGCCTATTAAACATCAATAATTACTGAATGAGCTTGAGATGCCTTATAGTTTATTTATACACACAGTTTTTTGTGATTTAGTTAGGGTTTAATCAGGTCAAGGGCAATGCCACGAATTCAGTAATATTTTGTTTTAGAAAACAACAGTTCAGGGTTAATTGAATCAAAAGCTTTCTAGAAATGGACAAAAATACTCGGTGTAAGCAGACATTTTTCAATATTGTTTAAGATAAATTATTTTTGTTCCAGTAGATCGAGCTGAGTGGGCCTACATGTTATCGACAGGCGTACTGCTAGGTCGTTAAGAAGTTGTGTTTATCTACAAAGTCAATTATCCTGCATGATATAATAATTTCAAGGCCTTTAGAAGAAAGAGGGAGAACCGACACCGGCATGTAATTTGAGAGCACGGTTCTATCATGCTTTGTAAAAAAAATGCTGTTAGTTCGTCGTCTGCATTTTGCGCGGGTATAGCACTGACGTGAGGCAGACATTGTAAACATGGACCAACGACGGAGACACACTTGCATATTGTCAGCGTCCCAGGTATGACAGTTACTAAACTCAGAAATAAGTGAAGGAACTTGTGATTCAGCTGTAGAGTTAATGAAGACGGAGTCTGGGCAAGTAACAGCTATAAAGCGGCAGACGTCTGAACTTAGGGGTTGATGGGAAAAATAGACAAAGTAACTAATGAAAGAATTAGGTAACAAGTTGCCGCTCAGTTCTGCCCCGTTATGCACGAATTGTAGCCCAGTGGTCGGAGTGGGTAATAGATTCATTAATAAATTAAGCTCATGCTTTGGACTATTGTTGCCGCATAGTGCGAATGCTTTGTAACAGAAAGCAAGTATTTCTTCAGGCTCACCGCGAGCCAACACTTCTGACCAAGCTGTCCCGGTATCCCACCCCACACCGGAATCGTAAGTAACGAATAAAGTTGTAAATACAGATTTCTCTCTCTTGCTTTTTAACTGCACGCCATCGAGGATGTAAAGCGCGACGGCAATTTTTTTATTGTTACCGAGGTGCTAGCAGAGCCCACGCTTCCTTTTTCTAATTCTGAGCCATGACATGAAAGCTGCACGCGCGGTGGCGCAAAAATGCAACCTTGACATTCCAGCAGTGTCAGCAACCCCCGCCCACCCGCTTCCTTCTTCGACAGACGAAACTCGGGAGACCTTTCTGTGCGGGGTCACTGTGAGAACGGAGACAGGCGCGGGGAGAAAGCCCACGCGGTGAAACGGTGCATTGTTCAGATCTAGTTTGAGACCCGCTGAGGGGCGCCGTGGTCGCCCCGTTGCAAAACACTATGTGGAAGCGATGCTCGAACCGTGGACCCTCCATCTCGACCTCTGAGAGAGGGCTCGCTGAGTCGCGGAGAAAGAAAAAAGTTGTACTTCAAAAGAAGGTCAAGTCGACACTAAAATGATGGTGCTTCTGGCGCACACAAACATCTCGTGGTAATCAAGCGACCCAAAATTATTTCGTAGGACTCGCAAGAAACTTGGCGCCGAAAGGACCCGCGACAGATACGGCGACAAAATGGTAGCTGTGGTCATTAGAAAAGAAGATCATTCTCCTTTTCTAGTGCGCTTCACAATTCGCCATCACTGAAGTTCCTTGGCCAGCTATTAATTCTTCACACACTAGGGTTTCTTTCGGGCACTGCCGCTGAAAAAGGCCTGATAATCACAACGGCTTTTATGCCCATGAAAGGTGCAAGAGTGTTCTTTGACCAAGAAACTGAAATTCATAATGCAGGCCGAGTGGTGTGGCCGGATCGTTTTCACGGACGGAAAGCTTGGCGAGGGCTACCAGAGGCTTCGGATGTCTTTCACTGCGCCTCATCTGAGGACGAACTTACGAATCGGCAGCTCCTGTTTGAACACGTCATAAGGGATAGCTTGGCGGGCAACCGAACTAATTTTTATGAGCTTCGTTATCTAAAAAAACGGGTGAGGTTACACTATTTCAATACTTATAGAAGGGGGGGGGGAAGGGGGGAGTGCAGTTTAAGAAGAAATGTTGAAAATATGTAAAGGAAGAACCATCAAGTCGCCAATTCTGTAACCCAACCATAAAACAGGGTATCACAAATCAGCAAGGTGCTGCACCTATTTGTACACTTACAGTGGACAGGATTAATATGCTATGCACTGTTATGAAATATAATACATTTTTGATTTGAATATCACCGAACTCGGATAAGAAGTCTATTATGTAGGCCACAAGCTAAAAATTAATATTTGTCCGCTTTAGAGGGTTTAACAGCTATAGCTGTTGGATCCTCCATAGAGGACAAATATGCGGTGCTATAACGTAAAACTATTCCAAGCTTTTCTATTCCAATTCTGCGATCAGCCCACCGAGATTGGTCAAAAACTTTTTTGGACCACCCCCACTTCACCTGTCTGTCACGCGATATCACGAAAACCGCGACAGCTCCCCATCTGATATGACGTGTACACACTGATTATGCATGATTTGACCTAACAAAACAAAATAGTTATTTCTGATTCGACGCCGTTTCGCCATTAGCCCTAGGCTATTGGTGAAAAGTTTTCGGGCTGAGCCCACTTCCCCTGCCTCTCACGCGATGTCACAAAACCGCAAAAATTCACTGCGTCAGAGTAACGTGTACGTGTTAAAGATGCATTAATATGCCGAACAAAACAGAATTTTTTACTGAGTAGCCACAGGCTGCCCCATTCCGAAAAAAATAAAAGATTGTTGCCGCCGATCGTTCAGGTACTGGCTACTTGCACCTGCCGGAGAGTCCGGGTTTATTTGCGTACAATAAAACTTTTTGCGTGGTCGTATAACGTCTTTAAGCACTTTCGGCCCGTTTGCGACCTGGCTGTGCCAACTATTCTTTGCTGAGGATCCGTTTTTGCGTCATTCTTAACCTTCCCTGGCATGCCACCACGATTTTCGACCAGCCACCGCAAGCTAAGTAACGGAAAGCGGACCAATAGCACATGCTGGCACCACCTTCTTCTGCCGGTTATCGATGTTCAGTGCACTGGCTCGGCCCCATCGAATCCCTCTCCACTTGATCGTGCTCGTCGCCTCTTGTGAGCCAATTAGATAAGACAAGGCGTTCAGTGCAGGCAACGTTATTTGTTTTTCGAGCATACAAGAGTGACCTCCTGTGAACGTGGAGAGCGTTTGATTGGTCTGTTCGGACAACCCTGCGGGTGACCGCCCGATCCGTGCGTCGGCGGTTACGCACATTTGACGTCAGGAGAATGAAATAAAAACACATTTGAATAGTTTTACGTTACAGGGCCTATGGTGTCCTAAAAGATTGCAGCTTCCGCATGAAACACCGATATCACAACTGTGTACTCTTTATATAGCGTACAGGATTGTGCTATTCCATTAGTAGCTACGATGTTGCAAACTGAATGATTCAAGATTTGTTTATTTACATATCAATTTCTATCATAATTTATAAGGTGAGGCACCGAATCAAAATTGGGCTTCAGCGGGTCGTAGAAAATAACTTACTCACTTAAATGCTCCAGTTTCATTCAAATAACTTGCGCGGTTACGTAATGAGAACAAATAAATGTTTCGCATTTATTTAAATATGGAAACCAGAGTTGGCGCCGATATAAAACTACCTGTTGTGGGGCTTTGTGGATGAAAAGCAAGCACGGACATACAGGCCACCACTGACGCTGTGCGACACTACCTCGTGCGCTATGACGTAAAGCTATTGTGATTTTATTCCAATCTCCTGACATCAAATTCACTTCACCAAGGACACAAGCACGGGCGCTTACCGGCGATGTTCTTCCCACATTCAAACTAAACGCTGTCCTCGTTTATAGCAGGCGACCATTGTTTGATTTCAAAGCGAATAGCCTGACCTGCCGCGACATGTTTTCCACATTTAATTGCATCCTAAATTCCTTACTTAATAGGTTAGCGTGGGGCCGAGCTAGCGTGGTGAAAGAGCATGACGGTGAGCATGCAGAGTGGCCAGCGCCGGGGCGATCGGCAGTCAGCTTAGTTTATTCTTTTCGGAACGTGGTAGTCAGCAGATTTTAACATCTTTTTTCGGCAAAACAATGGAATTTTAGTGCGTACGTGTCACTTTGGCGGGGTTAGTTTTCGGGGTTTTGTGACGCTGTGTGACAGACAAGGAGCCTAAATATTTGTGACCGATAGCCGAGGGCTGATGACGGACATGGAATAGAAACAGATGGAAATAGATTTACGTCATAGCGCCCTTCATTTGAAAATAACTGAGAGGTACCACCTGAATTTCACCAACTTGTGACGTCGCAGTTATCACTAGGTCGACAAACTAGTTCATCTCCGTTTGTCCTTATTTAGCCAAGTGAACTAAACAAGAAGGCGATCATATGCTGGTTTTACCACCTATGAAACACCACAATTTAATTTTAAATAAAGGAAAATGGTTCCTTCTGCCGCGTTAGTTTGCGAAATCTGCATTTTACTCGGCGGCATATAGTGAAGCCGCCAGTGTGGTGCGATGTACTTCTACAGATGCTTGGACGGCGCGTAGTTTAAAGGTGTCCGATATCCAGCGACCAATAAGCAATAGGTCAGTTGATCTTCTCAATGCTCAAGCTATAGACAACATCCACCACCGGCTTTATGAACGAAATGCTTTTAGCTCCCGTTGCCTGCGACCTTCAAATGACCTTGAGCCAAAAGCCCGGGCCGTTATCCGGGCACTCGAACAAGAACATCCAGGTAAGTTGCCAGAGCAAAACGAGATCCCCCCACCTTGTGTACAAGACCGCCATTACATACACTGCTTACTCCCAAATAAGTTACAAAAAATATTGCTTCGAAATTCTTCCTAACGTTTGCTCACAATATTGTCACATGGTGGTGACGTTGAAGAACACCGCAATACTGTGAAAGACAAAACTAAATTTTATTGGACGAACCTGTGCCCATAAAAACAGGCTACGCTTATAGCGCAACGATAGCGGCGAATACAGTCTGCAATCGTCGAAAATCTCATCAGCGGGTCAAGCGCGTCGGCTTTTATACATCACTCGTCAAATGTTCCAGAGTAATCGCTGGGACACGCGTGCCTTCCACAAAGTTCGTTCTACATTATTCGCGTCGCGCACACATGCAATCAGATTACACAAGGTTCGGTCACCGACAGCGGATGGAAGCAGTGATAAATTCCAGAAACTTCTGATAGATGCAGGCGCGTCCTGGGCTGTGCGATAACACTTGTTAGGCGGTGAAACGTGTCGCCCGATTAAGACAAACAAGTACACGTGTCAATATCATTCAAGCTGTAACTTATAATGCGCTCAAGTTTTATTTGTAATTTCCATTATCGGGCGTTCAAAAGGCAGGTACGGGACACCACACACTTCAGTTCTGGGAAATGGAATTTTCTGCTTATCTACTGCGCTCGCCGAGCTGCTGTGGGGCGTGGCGTAGGTCGCGTCTCATGAGCTGCTTCACCTTCATGGAGGAAGGCAGGAAAGTTAGGAGAGAGCATTACGTCACGCAGCCAGCCTTGGCAAACGAATGCTCCGTGAAGCCAGCATTTTGCTCAGTGGCGGCACAGAACGTGACCTCTTGCGTCGCGATCACGGAGCAAGAACGTGTTGATGCGCAAGAACGAAAATGATGTCGTTGAAGTAATTGCGGGCACTTCTGTCAAAATAAGACTATATGCTGATGACTGCGTCTTTTGTTCTACTATAACTAGTAATCATGATCAGTTGGAGCTGAATGAAGCCTTCGCCCGTTTTTGCCAGTGGAGAACATGGCAAATGTTACTTATTTTAAGAAAACCGTATCAATGACTATTTCGAATAAAAAACAACCATTACAATTTACATATTTTAATGAAGCGCACAAGCTTGCAAGTGTCCACACGTTGAAATACCTTGGTGTTACTTTCTCCCCTCATCTGAAATGGCATGCTCACATTAACTGAATAACCATCAAGGCGTTGAGAAAATGGGGTTTTCTTAAAAGAAACTTACGAGATGCAACTAAAGAATGTAAATTAAAGGCATATAGATCACTAATAAGGCATCTACTTAAATACGCGTCGGTAGTGTGGTCGCCACATCATTCCAAGACATAGACATGCTTGAGTCTATTCAGAAAAAAGCCATAAGCTTTATATATAATCGTTATGACAGCCATTTCTCACCGACATCACATGCTGTAAGCCGCTACCAAAGCCTCTGGCCCATAGACGTACTTGTGACTATGTTGTTCTGCTACATAAAATTGCTCATGGGAAAACTTATGTCAATGCACCTATTGTTTTCACTAACCCTTCTTCTCGGCCCACCAGATGAAGTCATCGTCCTAACATTGTTTTTTGAATGCATCGATTGATTCTTTTAGGTTTTCCTTTCTTTTGGCAATTTGGAATGGCCTTGAGGGGTCCTTTGCTCGAGTTATCAAGTGGTGAATTTGCTAACCT
This sequence comes from Dermacentor variabilis, assembly GCF_050947875.1. Taxonomy (NCBI): domain Eukaryota; kingdom Metazoa; phylum Arthropoda; class Arachnida; order Ixodida; family Ixodidae; genus Dermacentor; species Dermacentor variabilis. The sequence goes on along the minus strand of NC_134571.1, from coordinate 6,866,030 downwards.
ATTACCTAATTATGTTTATTAATCAACTAGCTCTTCCTGATATTGTTTATTTTCTTTTTTCCGCTAAAACGAATTCTTTAATTGATTGACATATGTATGCACTCACCCCTGCAATATCTTGCTATGCAAGATGGAAGTATATGTAAATAAAAATAAAAGAGAATCGAGATTTGCCGAGACGTTTGGTCGCGCCTTCTTCAGGCGCTTCTAGCAGGGCAGTGTGCTCGGTCTCCCCGGCGTCTGCCTGTCGTGCCTCCTTCAACCGGTTTTCTTCTTCTAACTTGGCAGCGTACATATGGACCAGTGCACAATATGACGTGGTACGGTGTGGCGGGGTGGGCCGTTGCGAACATGCGCTACACCGACTTTAATGGCGCGTTCACACTGAGACATTCGACGTCTGGAGCGGCGCCCAGTGCGGCGGAACCCAGTTCGGCGGCGGCGAGATCCGCCGGAAAAGCCCCTTCCGCGCCGATCGCTCCCGGACCGTTTTTTGCGGCAGCTGCCGCCGGATTCCCTCACCGCGGACCAAGTCTCAGCAATTCGAAAGATGGCGGCCAAGCTCGACGCGCTCGTCATATCGCAGTCTTCGAAAGCGTCGCGACATCGGAAATGCTCATCGAATTCGTGCGTAACCGCCCCGTCGTTTTCGACAAGTACCACGCGAAGCACAAGGACTAAGCGAACGGACAAGGTGGCCTGACCAAGCTACGCGCGCTCTTGCAAAGCAGGACGAACCCACCAACGCCGGTGGCGTCGTCTCTTCGGCGAATGCTTCTGCGCGTCACGCATCGCCAGATAGGTGCTTCCCAGCAGTCCTTAATGCTCCCTCTTCTTGCTCAGGGTTTATTATTCTCGTTGCAAGCAGTGATGAAGAGGCCAAAATAAAAGCACGCGAACTCTACCCGAGTGGAGATAACTGCGCAGTTTCTATAGGGTGTACTAGAAAGCGGTTTGATTGTTGTATTCATATAGGAAGTTGTGGCCAAGTAATGCACCAGGGTGGCCAATCCTGCTCTGGTGAGGGAGTGCGTTACCGGTTCTGGTAACCAGGATCAGGCCACACTCCAGGCCTGTTTATGCAATTTCATCAACACGCGGATTTTTTTTAATCCGGTGGAAAATTGCGTGGCACCGGGATTCGAACCACGGTCCTTTTTGCACGCGAGGCGGATGTTCTACCTCTACGCCACCGCTGCACCACCATACCTTAGTTGAAATCAAGAAAAAGAAATGGGGGGCATGGGCAGGATATGCAATGAGGAGGGAAGACAACCGATGGTCATTAAGGGTTACAGACAGGCTTCCAAGGGAAAGGAAGCGTAGCAGGGGACGGCAGAAAGTTAGGTGGGCGGATGAGATTAAGGAGCTTGCGGGACAACATGGCCACAATTAGTACATGGCCGGGGTAGTTGGAGAAGTACGGGAGAGGCCTTTGCCCTGCAGTGGGCGTAACCAGGCTGATGATGATGATGACTAGAAAGTGGCAGTGGGTCCACGGCGGGCTCTCCACTGAGGAGATTCTTATTAAAAAATAGTGGCGCCACCGTCGCCTTCACCTGAATGAGCAGCTCCGCACGCCGGTCGGACGCAGTCGCGTCGGAGACCCTACCTCAGCTGCATGGAGCTTTGACAGGCGTTTCACTGTGCTGCATCTAGTTCTGATATTCGTCGGCGGAAACACTGATTTTCTCCCCCGCCGGCCTGCAGTCAATAAAATGGAGAAAAAGCGACGGAAACAATGCTAGCGACTCGACAATGATGGTGCAGGACAACATTCATTTGGGCTAGATGGTGCATACTTGAATTACGAAGGAACAGCGCCAACGAAGACGATCACTTGTTCTCCCCACTTGTGATCGTCTTCGTTGGCGCTGTTCTTTCGTAATTCAAATGATGGTGCGTCGAGCAGACAGCCACTCAGCCCGTGAGCTCGCCTCAGCCAATGGGCGCTGCCGAAACAGGCGAAGCTTCAAGAGAAGGCCACGGCAGTGCCGTCGCAATTTAAGCGTTGTTTGCAAAACCTTAGCCACTTGTCAAACCGTCCGCGGGACCCACTCCCCCATTCCAGTACCCTCTATTATCGTGTTGGGGGAACATCCGAATATGCCGCGCTTGCTTGGAGGTTAGCGTCCTACACGGTAGATTGCTCTGTATCGCGTTCCGCCGGCCATAGATTTAGTATACCAACTCTAGAGGAAAAGCTGGCCCGAAAAAGTGGGAACCGCTAGGGCGCCGCCCTGTTGCCACTGGTCAATGTGGCCAGTGCAGTGTTTGGATCTGACTGCTGGTACGATCTGTTGGGAACTCGGCGCTGACGCCCGTGGTTGTACCTGGGTCGCAAGCCCCAAGGGTAGCGTTGGCCTGGCGGCCTGGGGTACAACTCGAAGCATCCGAAGGTCCCGGCAAAGCATGAGTCGACTGGTAACAACGAAACAACTTGTTTATTTTAACATCGCAAAGAGTTGGTGGTCAGGTTTGACCGAAGTAGAGAGACGGGAGAGCACTTCACTCAACTGAAGAAATCGGAGCCCTCCCTTTTGGCGTCCGGGGGCAGCTGTTTTTATACTCTCGCAGTTGAGGGCAAGAAGGAACCCCTCAAAAGACGAGCACGTGAATGTACAATGGGCTAATGGTGACGCACACTGTCGTGGCGCTGCGCACGATCTCGTAGCACCCTGTCGTGGCGCTGCCGGTCGGACACAATGACTGTAATGAGAGGATGGTCCCTGCTTTGGCATCGCCTGTTTCGGGCACAATGACTGGAACGAGATCCCTGCTTTGGCATCGCCTGTTTCGGGCCCAATAACTGGAATGAGAGGAGGATCCCTAGGCGGTCGCATCGCCGCAGACGCGCCTGGAAACACCTGGCGATGAGTGTTGCGGCGACGACGATCGGGCCAAAATGTCTGCCGCCCCGCCGCAGTCGCGCCGGCAAAACCACGTGTCGCAGGCGAAACGCAACAGACCGCCCCGCCGGGGGAAGGAGATCCCGATGGACAGGGGACTGCATCCGCTGTCCGGAGGGATGTCGCTCGATGATGCTCATAACCGAAGTCGGGCGTCCCTTGACGTTTCTTGAGCGCAGCGCACAGAGAAGGCCTCGTTCTCTCGTTCAGGTTCGCACGGGACACTGCAAAGTGACTTCGGGAGAGTTCACATTTTTGTTCTCGTTCCCGGCAAGCGTTAGAACTACGCTGAAAACTCAACCGCTCAGTCAGCAAGCACGGCACAACCCTCACTAAGCCCTGCCAGGCTCTTTCCCCTTTTTATACCACTGCCTAGTTCCTTACAGTAGTCTAGCATCACTCAGAACGCGTCCACAAATTGAAAAATTGCACTAGAAAGCATATCATCACTTTGAAACACTAAACAAAAGCAATATGTTAAAAAAAATCCTGCCTCAGGAAGAAAAACATCAGTAACAAACAATTTTGAGGCTGATTCCTACGTTAGGGGCTTCGACTTAAGCCATCGGCGTTACCGTTGAGACTCCCCTTTTTGTATAGTCTGGCGATCGTAGCACAGGCTGGCTTGTTAGGGCACTCTTTAGGGCGCTAAAAGCTCTTTCCTTTGTCTCGTCCCAGACGACTGTTTGAGGCTCTGTTTTTCTTAGAGCATCCGTCAGGGGAGCCGCGATATCAGAGTACCTAGGGATGTACCTCTGATAGTAGCCGGCGACACCTAAGAACGACCGAATATCGGTCTTTGTGCGCGGTTGCGGAAAGTCTCGCACAGCGGCCACTTTTATTTCAGAGGGGCGGCGACGACCCTGACCAATCATGTGACCGAGGTAGACAACCTCGGCCTGTGCTAACTGGCACTTAGGAGCCTTGACTGTCAAGCCCGCTTCGCGCAGGCGGGTTAGCACTGCCCGCAAGTGTGTCATATGCTCAGACCAGGATGCGGAGAATATCGCTACGTCGTCTAGATACGGTAAAGCGAATTCTTGCTGTCCCCGCAACACTTTATCCATGAGGCTTGAAAAACAGTATGGCGCGTTCTTCAAACCAAAACTCAACACTTTAGGACGGAATGTTCCCATTGGTGAAATGAACGCCGCATACCTACTAGCCTCTTCTGTAAGTGGAACCTGCCAATAACCCCTGACAAGATCTAGGGTGGAAATAAACTGAGCGCTACTAACTTTCTCAAGGCGCTCCTCGATGTTAGGGATCGGATAAATTTGATCCTTAGTGATGGAATTAAGCCTGCGGTAGTCGACGCAAGGACGAGGTTCCTTGCCCGGTACCTCAACTAAAATCAAAGGGGAGGTATAATCACTCTCACCTGCCTCAATAACACCGAGCTGTAGCATTTTCTTTACCTCAGCCTCCATAATATCGCTCTGGCGGGGTGACACCCGATACGCCTTGGATCGTACTGGCTCTGGGGAGGTAAGTTCTATGTCATGAGTAAGGACAGAAGTCCTACCAGGCCTCTCAGAGAACAGACCTTGAAACTCTTGTAATAGCTGGTGTAGTTCGGTTTTCTGCTCGGGCGACAGCGGTGCTTTACTGATAAGGTCACTAATGACTTGACCGGTGTCTTCCCTGTTCGTCACTGAGCCTAGTCCTGGAAGCTCGACCGGAAGCTCTTCAGGAACGTTTATCATCATGCACACCACTGCTTCCCTTTGTCTATAAGGTTTGAGCAGATTACAGTGGTAAACTTGCTGTGCTTTCCGCTTTCCTGGCAGACTTACCACGTAGTTAACGTCAGACAGTTTCTGAACCATTCGTGCTGGGCCCTCCCACTGCACGTCTAGTTTGTTGTTTAGCGATGTGCGCAATATCATGACCTCATCGCCAACCTCAAAACGACGGGCCCTGGCTGTCCGATCATAATAAACCTTGGCCCTCTGCTGGGCCTTTGTCATTGCTTCACCTGACAACTCCTGTGCCCTTCTTAAGCGTTCGAGGAGCTTAAGCACGTACTCCACCACGACTGGGTCGTCGCCCCTACCTTCCCATGATTCTCGAAGCATGCGAAGCGGAGATCGAAGCGAGCGACCGTACACCAGTTCAGCTGGCGAAAACCCCGTAGCCGCATGCGGCGCGGTCCTTAAAGCAAACATCACCCCAGGCAGACACAGCTCCCAGTCAGTTCGATGTTCAAAACACAACGCTCTCAACACGCGCTTCATGACGGAGTGGAGCTTCTCAACGGAATTCGACTGTGGGTGGTACACTGAGCTGTGTAACAGCTTTACCCCACACCTTTCGAGAAAAGTTGTCGTCAAAGCGCTAGTAAACACTGTGCCCTGATCTGATTGGATTTCCGCAGGAAAACCAACTCGCGCAAATATGGACAGTAGTGCATTAACTATCTCAACTGAGCTGAGTTCTTTAAGCGGCACTGCTTCAGGGAACTTTGTCGCTGGGCAGATCACAGTCAAAATGTGTCTGTACCCCGTGGCTGTTACCGGCAGAGGTCCCACAGTATCAATAACGAGCCGTCTAAAAGGCTCCGTAATGATAGGTACCAATTTCAACGGCGCCCTCGATTTGTCCCCTGGTTTGCCCACCCGCTGACAAGTGTCACATGTCCTCACGAAATGGTCTGCGTCCCGAAAACACCCTGGCCAATAGTACTCTTGCAAGAGACGGTCCTTAGTTTTCTTAACTCCTAGGTGTCCGGACCACGAACCCCCATGTGACAAGCGCAACAGATCCTGACGATAGCATTGAGGCACGACCAGCTGATCGAACTCCACTCCTCGGCGGTCTAGATACTTCCGGTACAGGACTCCACCTCTTTCCACAAAACGCGCAGTTTTCCTGGCGATACCTTCTTTGACATTGCAGCGCACGTTTTCCAGGCTGCCATCTTTTTTTTGCTCGGCTATCAAAGCCGACCGGCTGACTTTTAGCAACCTATCAAGTCCGTCTGACGTAGGCGCGATGAGCAAATCAGTAGATAGCTCTTCTAACTTTCCCGAATCGGGATTTTCCTCTCCAGTATCTGGCGCCTTCAACGCTACAGACTCAATTTTATTCAGTTCGGGCGTGCTCTGAATATCAGCTTGCTGCGCCTCTGACCCTTTTTCGTTGTTTGATAACGTCGGCCCCGCAACTACCGCCTTTGCAGCGAGCTCCCGAACCTTCGATCTGGTTAAGGCCTGAACACTAGCTTCACCAAACAAAAGCCCCTTCTCGCGCAGGAGGTGATCGGACCTGTTTGAAAATAGGTACGGGTACTGGGGTGGCAGCATAGATGACACTGCGGCCTCCGTCTCAAGCGCTCCGAAAGGTCCTTCAATAAGCACCTTTGCTACTGGCAGACACACGCTATGAGCTTCCACGGCTTGCTTGATCCATGCGCACTCGCCCGTGAACATATGGGGTTCTACGTAAGATGGGTGAACTACATCCATCGTAGCTGCGGAATCGCGAAGCACTCGGCACTCTTTCCCGTTCACGAGGAGGTCTCGCATGTAAGGCTCGAGAAGCTTCATGTTCTCGTCAGTGCTGCCTATTGAAAAAAACACAACTTTTGGTGTTGTTTCCGGACACTGCGCCGAAAAGTGACCCGGCTTCTGGCACGTATAACAAACGCCCGCTCGCCTCATCTCGAACCGCTTTCTGCGTTCGGCTTCGGCTGCCGTCTCTTTACGTTTGGTCGGATTGCTTTCACTCGCATCCTCACTACGCGTGTCCCCCTTAAATCTCATGGGCGTGAACCTTGGCCTCTCAGACTTGGAGCCAAATTCACCCTTTTGACCGTCCTTAGCTCCGCGAGCTCGACGCGTCACAAACTCCTCGGCTAGCTCAGCGGCTCTAGCCACCGTACTCACGTCTGGCCTATCCAAGACCCAGTATCGCACGTTCTCCGGTAACCGACTATAAAACTGTTCTAGCCCGAAGCACTGCAGAACTTTATCGTGGTCACCAAACGCTTTCTCTTCTTTGAGCCACTCCTGCATGTTCGACATAAGCCTATACGCAAACTCTGTATATGACTCACTTTTGCCTTTCTCATTTTCCCGAAACTTCCGACGGAACGCCTCCGCAGACAGCCGGTACTTTTTTAGAAGACTCGATTTCACTGTGTCGAAATCCTCTGCCTCCTCTCTATCCAAGCGAGCGACTACGTCGGCCGCCTCGCCGGGTAACAAAGTGAGCAAGCGCTGTGGCCACGTTTCCCGAGAGAACCCCTGCTTCTCGCACGTTCGCTCAAAGTTAACCAGGAACAAACCAATGTCCTCTCCAAGCTTAAACGGCCGCATCAGGTCAGTCATTTTGAACAATACGCGTTCTCCTGCACCGTGTGCCTGACTTCCATTACGAGCGCGTTCCATTTCTACCTCAAGACGCTTCATTTCCAAAGCGTGTTGACGGTCACGCTCTTGTTGCTCTCGCTCTTTCTGTTCTTTACGTTCACGCTCTTCTTTTTCTTTTGCAGTCTCCCTCTCTTCAATAGTCTCAAGGCATTCCGACAGCTCGTCATCCTCAGCCTCTAACTCAAGAATAGCCTTTAGCAGTTCTGGTTTTCTGAGTTTGTCCGAGACATCCAGACCCAACTCTCTTGCAAGCTCCAACAATTTCGGTTTGCGCAACGACTTCAAATCCATGGCTGCTCTGAATGCTGCTTTCTCTACTGCTTACTATTGTCTTGCCGCAAACTAACCCGGCAGCAACGACAACCACAATTACCAGCTCTGTTTCTGACACTAACAAAAGCCTGGCAAAGCTCAGAAGAAGAAAGTCCCGCACTCACCAAACCTCGCAGGCAGGAATTCCGCGCAGTCGTTCCGCTGCAGGCAACCAGTCGTCACACAGGGCTCGTTGCACTGCTTCCGGATCGTCGTTGAGCTGCTCAGCATACAGTCAACTGCATCTCTTTGCTGCTGGCCTCCGTTGTCGCGATCTCGCCGCTGGCAGACCGTTGTTTGAAGTCGTAGGCGATCTCACCGCTGCCAACCAGATGTTTGGATCTGACTGCTGGTACGATCTGTTGGGAACTCGGCGCTGACGCCCGTGGTTGTACCTGGGTCGCAAGCCCCAAGGGTAGCGTTGGCCTGGCGGCCTGGGGTACAACTCGAAGCATCCGAAGGTCCCGGCAAAGCATGAGTCGACTGGTAACAACGAAACAACTTGTTTATTTTAACATCGCAAAGAGTTAGTGGTCAGGTTTGACCGAAGTAGAGAGACGGGAGAGCACTTCACTCAACTGAAGAAATCGGAGCCCTCCCTTTTGGCGTCCGGGGGCAGCTGTTTTTATACTCTCGCAGTTGAGGGCAAGAAGGAACCCCTCAAAAGACGAGCACGTGAATGTACAATGGGCTAATGGTGACGCACACTGTCGTGGCGCTGCGCACGATCTCGTAGCACCCTGTCGTGGCGCTGCGCACGATCTCGTAGCACCCTGTCGTGGCGCTGCCGGTCGGACACAATGACTGTAATGAGAGGATGGTCCCTGCTTTGGCATCGCCTGTTTCGGGCACAATGGCTGGAACGAGATCCCTGCTTTGGCATCGCCTGTTTCGGGCCCAATAACTGGAATGAGAGGAGGATCCCTAGGCGGTCGCATCGCCGCAGACGCGCCTGGAAACACCTGGCGATGAGTGTTGCGGCGACGACGATCGGGCCAAAATGTCTGCCGCCCCGCCGCAGTCGCGCCGGCAAAACCACGTGTCGCAGGCGAAACGCAACAGCAGTTACTATTGATAGAGCTGAAAGCAAATACAGGTCACCTTATGCTTTGTCTTTTAAAATCGCATAATTTATGGCTTTATGAAAGTGATGCGTTAATATTATATATATAAGTTTACAGAAAGCGCTTGCCAAGTGCGTGACTTATGTAAACCATAATGTACGCATTCATTCAATAAAGGACGACAAAATTTCAGTTCCGAATCTTTTTTTTTTTTTTTTTTGATGCGTAGTAGTTTCGTACAGTTTAGGTTTGACATGCGATCGCGCGTCAACATCGAACGCTATGGCACATCGTGCCTTCTGTGCCACCAAAGCCCCGAAGTGCTCTGGCATATACCCTCCCATGTAAGTAAACGATTGTATCTTCTTGTTCAGAACATCCCTCGAGTATAGCAGAATGCGTTGTTGGGCAAGTTAGTTCATTGTATTTGCAAAGATTGGTTGCGCTTTCTAGACGATCACAAGGAAGAAGACAGGACAGGCGCAAACCCGATATGACCGCTGATGCTTGGCATGATGAAGGGAGAACACTAAAGGAAGAGCCCGATGTAGAAGAAACGAAGTTTAGCAGAATGCGTTGTTGAGCAAGTTGGTTCATTGTATTTGGAAAGATTGGAAAGCGCAACCAATCTCTATCTCTCTCTCTCTCTCTCTTAAGACCTGCGAAATATATCCCCGTTTTATCTAGTGTTATGCAGGCTGTCACGCGAGAGGCTTGGGCGGGCGTCAGAACAACGTCGCCATCAACGCAAACATATGACCAATCGGCGTATGCTATACACACAAACAACTGGCAGCACTGCCGAAGGTACGAGAGGTACCCAGGTGTGTGCGTTGAGATAAAAGCACAGTGCGAGAAACGTGACTGTATAAGCGGCATTACCGTTACCACATGTGGGGTCCGCGCAAGCTCGTAGTTGGAGGTTCCTTTATTTTTGAGGCACGAAAATGCTCCAGGATGGTTCAGAAAGAGACGATTAACGAAACAGAAAATTTCGCGGTGAAAACACTCAGCGCCATCTTAGACAGGAATCAGAAAATCTCTGCATGGGCGCAGAGACAGAACGATAGAGCATTGTCAGGTGGTTTGGTGCACTTGCTCTTCATATAGAGCTTTTAAGAGCATGTTCTGCATGCATTAGAAACAGAATTGGGAGTATGTCACGGCAATGATTTTAGCTGTACACGGGGCAGAAACTTCATCAACGAGGGAGCGCGTAGCGGGCCGAGCAGTGAGCCAACACCACTGGGGCGCGCACACAGAACGACATAGCCTGCGCACTGTTGTCGACGCAAGAGAATTTTAACCTCCGGGTGCCTCTGTTGCAGGCTCTGCTGTTCTCCACTCCCGAAGTTCGTCTCACAGTGCGTTCAGTCAAGATCGGTGTCAGAAATGCGAAGATTGTATTCCAGGCACAGCGCAAGTTTTCATTTTGATTTCATTGAACTATTAGAGGCCATCTTTATGGAGGTGAATCAAGGTCACGGTCACAACATTTATGTTGTGGATTTCTTCTTACGCGCACGAGCTGCATGAGGTGACACCAGATCTGAGGTTCAATCATGCTGCGTGGTGGTAACAATGCCTGAAATTCCAGCGCACGCAATTTTCAAATGACCGTTGGTAGAAAACAAACGTTTACCATAGAGACATTCTTAGTTTACTGACCTCATGATACACACCTGTGCTGATCACATGGTTCTCTGCACCGTAGCTGAAGGGCGGCACATGTGCGCAGGAACGCCACTGGTGAGCTTTATTAGTTGCCGTGCACGTCAGGCTTCTGTTCGAAGTCGTCACTACAGACATGTGTCGACATTTGCACTTTCGGAAGAAGTCTTTCTTAACAAGTCAGCCCAAGTTTCCGTGTCGGGTATATATCTGCGTTTGTAGCCTTTTTCGTGGGCCGATCTCGGAGATAGCACGGCCTAAGTATGTGGCCTCACATACCTCGGCACTCGCTACATGTTAGAAGGTAAAGTGAGAGTGGAGGCGTCTATTCTCCGGTAGGTGATACGAGACTAAGGAAATATGCTATGGCGAAAAAGTGCTTTCTATGCACGTGCCATATTGGTCGCCGAAGCGTGAGTGTGCAGAAACGAGAATAGAGTGTGCTCGGAAATCAAGGTTGATTGTCGATACTTCACCGATTGGGTTTAGATTTTTTTATTACTTTTTGTGGCCCCACTTACGGGACGTTAAACCATTTCGATAATTTTATGTGCTCGTTTAGGAAACTGCTAGAGGAATTTCTTTTAGTCACTATAATATTTGTTTTGTTCGCTGAAAATTTGTTGTTTGTGCTGAAGCTTTTCTTCTGTGTACCAAATGGATCGTGAAGGACTTGTTGCTCTAATTCTTTATCTTTTCTCACCTAGTTTTGCTGTATGCTAAATTTCTTTACCTCTCCTGTATCTGTGCTCAGAGAACTCCTGTACATCCGAGAACTCTTAACGTTAGCATTTATTCTTTCTGTAGCACACACACTTCTTTCTGAGCCACTCCTTAACGAAGATTAGAGCAGAGCCCATATCCTTTCCCCCGTTTTCGCAAGGCGACAGCTGCGAGCGGACGACTGTTCGGACCGAGGTCCTTGACCGCAATCAAGCGGGAATTCCTTGCACGTGAGCTCGGCGCATTATAAAGACGCACGCGTCACGTCGGCGAAACGTTCGCTTTCGCCGACGGTGAGTGACGCGCCCTCTTCCAAGAGATGGCCCTGCGTCGCCGTTCAAAATGCGAGCAGCACCGCGAGTATGTTTGCATATGCGGCCGCGCCCACGAACGCTCCGTCGCCTTCAGAAGCAGCGGGTGTTCGCTGTGCCAGACGGCCCTCGCTCGCATCTGTTCGAGTGTGCGGCTTCAAAAGCGTCTCACTGAATTTTGACTCTCGAAATTTGCAGCAGCGAGTAAATAAAAATATTCTGACATAGCGCCGAAATTTGCTTGCTCATCACATCCTAAGTAATGGGTGATGCTACGAAAAAAGTAGGTATGAAAGTACACCAAGAGCAAGTTGAAAACATCTCAGTTTCATGTACGTAGCAAGCAATGCTGCTGCTGAAGATGCGCAAGAGTGCGTGGTCCTAAATGCCTTACTTCGCGCGTGTCGCAGTCTTCGATTCGCCACTACATTATTTACTTCAGGTAATACGACTTTGATTAGATCGACTGCAATTACATCTCCGCCTGCCGCTTTTCAATGACATATGCCTTGCGAGGACCTTTTAAATTCATTGCTAGTTAAATACGGAGCATCTGTATCCTGTTCCTCACTATTTCCAACGAACGTAGCGCGGGATGAGGTAGCCGCCGTAACCACGGTTTATTTATGCCGGCCAGCCATGGCGCAGTGGGATCTCGGGAGCGGCCGATGCAGCGGCCGCACAGGTCCAGCCCGCTAGCGTGTTCTATTTTCGCGCTAGCTGCACGTGAGCCCATCTTCTTTTTCGCCTGCCTTGGAGGTGATAGTCGCGCTGCTACAGGGTCCCCCTCCAAGTGCGAAGCGCGATTGAAATGAAGCCCAATGGTAAAGTCCAGGTAAAGTAAGCAGACGGTGTCGTCGTTGGTAGTGCCAGATTCACGTAATCCGAGTGAGATGTACCAGGCAGCACGACAGCGTAGGTTGTGAGCGAGGCGCAGCTACAGTGATACAGTAGTGTGAAATCGTGACCTACCGCAGGTTCTCGTAGATTCCCGGGCCTGTAGAAGTCGGAACTCCAAAAGTAGACCATCTGGCACTTGGAGACTTGCGTGGCGATAGCGCAAGTGTTGATTAGTCACAATGTAGACGTAGAAGTGACGCTCCAGCTGCAGAAGCCAGATGGCAGAACTGCTCCTGTAAAACTTCGGTAGACCATGCATCCGCGGAAGGTGTGAGCCCAGAACATCGGAGGACTTACCTGCTGCTGCTTTCGCTGAAATCTTGAATTCCGATAGCATCAGGGTTGCAGTGGTCGCTGAATGCATCGCGATTAAAGGTTGTGCTTGTGGCGTCGCCACTCCCGCGACAGTGAAATTCGCGCCTAGTGGAGCCGGTGGAAGAGCGACTGTATCGATGATGAGTGAGGTGCCCCCGGACGGAAAGCGGACAGCTTGCGGGAACGTCCAAGGAAGAAGAGTAGCGGGCCGTAGAATAGCCGAAAGCGGTTTCGTTTGGCCCGCTGGATTTCTCAGAGAGAGTCAGCACCCTTTGATCTGGGGAGGAGGCTGACGAACTGAGTCTGATGTTGGGACCGGCGCGTGCTGACGATCGGCACGGGTGGACGCAGGCGATGAGGGACGACAAGACGCCAAATGACGTGACGGTTGAAATGGCGGAAGGCTGGTGTGGCTGAGAGCTCGATGTGGCGTAGTGAGCAAGGATGGCTGCCCACGTGGAAGTCTACGTGGAGGGCGAGAACCGGAGCTTAATTGGAACACAGCCGGAGCCTGCAACCTTGTTGAGCCAGAAGTGGCTGCCCAGCTGGATGAACCAGATGTCCGGCACGTCAATGTAGATTTCCCGGACTCCCTACAACCGCGGTACGTCTGCCTGAGCGCGTGAGGCCACGTTACTCGTTTGGTAGAGTCGGTGCGCTGACGCTGGCGTGGCTGGGCTCGGTCGTCCGGTGTCACCAATTTGTTGGTTGACGCTGGCATGGGTGGGCTCGGTCGTCCGGGTAACCACTTTATTTGGGAGGCGGCAGGAAGAGATAGGTGTCGTAGCCACGGTTTATTTAGGCCGGCCAGCCATGGTGCCGCCTGATCTCGGGAGCGGCTGTTCAGCGGCCGCATAGGTCGAGCTCGCTAGCGCGTTCTGTCGCCGCGCTACCTGAACGTGAGCTCATCTCCTTCTTCGCCTGCTTTGGAAGCGATAGTCACGCCACTGCAGTAGCATGGCTGCTAGGGGGCTGCACAAGTCACCATAGAATTGTCCTAGTGCTTTTAGTATGTCATCAAAATTGCCGATGACATTACCCTGATTATCCATGCATTGCAAAGGTTTTGCCCTGTCTTATGCCAAGTTTTCTTCTCCTTGATTTCATGCCGTGGCCATTTTTTTTACTGAGTCCTCAATCTTTAGACTGTATAATTTATAACATCGCTTGCGTTCTTCTTGTTCATCAGCTTTGACAGTTCAGCGAATTCTATCTGATCTCTTGAGTTACACATTTTCATGCTTTCTTACTTGGAATTGCTTACCTATTGGTTGCATTGGTGCCTTACCCCCACCTCAACTGCTGCTTCTGAATTCAGTATAGCTACGATTTCATCCATTTCCTCTATGTTATCATCATCCTTCTGTTTTAAATCTGCATATTCGTTTGCGAGCACCAGCCTGAATTTGTCTGCTTTTGCCTTTACTGCGTGTAGGTTGGTTTGTCCGAATACCTCACTAACCTATGGTGTCCTTTACCCTATCTAAAACTTCTACATGCTGCACTAAGGTGGGATCAGCAGAAATCTATTTATTCTTTTTGTTGTTGTTGATTAGGCCTTTTCCAGATCCACTTCCTGTTACTGCGCTTCCTGAATATGGTAGCCATTATTGGGAGTCTATTCCTTTCCGCAAATTCTACCAATATCTCTCCTGCATAGTTTTCCTAATATAGACGCCGTAGTTGCCCATTACTTGTTCCCCAGCCGAATTTTTCTCAGCTTTAGCGCTGAAGTCGCCCGTGCCTACAGTATACTGAGTTGCTCCTTTATCATTACTAATTCAACATCTTCATCAAAGTGTCCTATTCCTTCATCATCATGACCGGAGGTTGGAGCACAGGCTTGTACTACCTTTAATCTCTATATCCTATTTAGCTTTATTACGACAATTGCTGTCCTCTCCTTAAGGCTGCGGTATTCATCACTGTTGCCCGCTATGTCCTTATTAATTATAGATCGTACGTCATATTCACTCTTATATGGAATATATCTTTATCAGAGGACGTGACCATTAGTTACCACTGTATAAGCCTCACCTGTTCTTCTAACCTCACTAAGACCAATAATATCCCAGGCAATGCTTGATAATTCTTCAAAGAGCCCTGCTAAGCTATCCTCACTCGAGAGAATTTGCGTGTTAAGCGTTGTTTGCCGTGGCGGTCTGTGAGGATCCAGAGATTCTTAGCAACATCTGCCGCGTCACAGGTATGACCGCCGTCTAGCTAAGCTGATCCACTGTCTCTGGAGACTGAGGACTAGAATCAAATCAAAGATGGAGGAGATGAGCTTGAAAAGCTTGCGGGCTTCTCTACGCAATGCCTCACGACATCAAGTGCACTAGGGGGCTGGAAGAATGCCAACATTATACTGCTTGATAAGAAGGGAGGCGTTAAGGAATTAAAGAATCAGAGGCCTATTAGCTTGGTTTCAGTATATCTTCAAATATTAATCAAGATAAATTCTAATAGAATTAGCGCAGCACTTGACTTCAATCAACCAAGAGAACAGACTGGCTTGAGGAAGGGATATTCTACAACGGATCGCATCCATGCCATAAATCGTTGAGACTCACCGCAAGGGCGCCAACTCAGCGGACTTGTTCCACATGAGCTCACGAATAAACCTGAACTTCCTGCGGGCTACCACTAGGAAGCCCTAGAACGTCTGTATCGTTCAACGCAGCTCGAGAAGTGGCATTCAGAGAGACCATCCGCAGCGCTGTGAGTTCATTTTTCACAGATTTACACACATTGACAGCCCACTGTCAAGGCGGCGGCCGCCCAGCTAAGCCTACGGAGGATTGCCAAGCTTTGCTCCCCGAGGCCGCGCGCCTCGCGCCTCGGCGACGCGCCTCCTGCCCGTGCCCGAGCTTTGATAACGAGCTTCTCGCCTCGTGAACCACCTGCCCGCCGCGTACCGGCCTTCAAAGGTGAGGTACGCTTAATTTCTTACTCAAGATGGAGTATCAAGTGGAGAGGGAGGATATCTCACCGGAACAGATTACTCAAGATCAATGTTGGCAGTCCGCGGGGGCCAGAAAAGTTCGCGCCGAAACGCGCACGGCTGGCACTAATGCGCGATCGCCGCAGCCGGGGGCGCGCCGTGGCAAATAAAGCGGTGCTGCGCTAAAATCCAAAGTGATACGAGCGGGACGATTGCCCTCACTTCCTCGAGATGATATCAGGATTGTGATCGGGCCGCGAGGTGGGCTCAATATCTACAAGATTGGCGCTGTTACGGTGGCTGACGCAATACTCGCCGCCGCTAGCATCAGTCAGGAAGATCTACGCCAAGATGCTCTATGCCCGAATCTACAGCAAAATATTATGGTCGCCAGTACTCCCAAGCGCCAGAACGCGGGCCGCTACGTCCGCGTGAGGCAGATACTCATCTCGGGCAAGGTATATGAGCTCAGTGCCTGCGAGACAGCCCCGCACACCACGTGCAAGGGGGTGATCCCCAACATCCGTCTTCAAGACGGCCCTGACGTCATCGATGCCAAGATTGTCAACACCAATAATCCACTCGCCTTAGCAGCGAAGAGAATAGCCCAAACCGGTCGTCGTCGCCTTCGACGGGCATCGTGTACCGGACTTTGTCAGGTATGGATCGTTACTCATGCAGTGCTCGCTCTACCGCAAGCAAATCGACGTGTGCTATACGTGCGGCCGCCTCGGTCATCGCGCCGACGTGTGCCCCACTCTTGGTAACGTGATTTGCCGTGGCTGTGGAGCCTATATAGACCCGATGAGCTGCATCAGTGTATCTGCAAGTGTTAACTGTGGTGGCCAGCAGCTCACTGCTAGTAAAGACTGTGCTCAAAGGCTCAAGGTCCCATACATTGCGCGTCGTCGTCGTAGTGAGTGCGCCAAGACGGCCGCTGCCGCGTCACCGTCCCCTCAGCGGCACTCCAACACTGCGGACGAGCTCCAGGCTTCGTCCACTCCGTGTGCTCAGCGCCGAGGACGCTCCCGTTCCAGGGGCCGCTCTGCCTCCTGGGTACGTTCCGGCTCCCGCCGTGGTTCCAGAGGACGGGCCTGTTTTCGGCCTCGCTCCAGCTCCAGGCCGGGGCACGACACATCGAGGGGGACCAGGTTCCGCTCCCGCACGCCCGCCGCCCTTAGAAGCAAGAGGTTGACGCTCTCCTGGGCCGACAAGGTTCGAGGGGGACGGGAGGGCCCAAGAGGTGACGATCTGGCTCCCGATTCACACCACGCAAACGAGCTCGAGGAGTTGCGACGAGTTAACGAGCAGTTGAGGAAAGAAAGCGCGCAGGTTGAGCAAAAAATGAGCAGACTAGCTGCGGAGATGGCGGAGCTTGCGCTCAACGCGCCTTGGCCTCGGTCGCCATGGATACATCCGAAACATCCCACCGGTCTGACGCACCCAGCCGTCGAGCGGTAGAGAACAGACAGGAAAACGAGGCTATGAAATTACTCTCGGAGCTCAAGAATCCCTTCGCTAGCACGCAGGCTAGCTTAGTAAAGGTCCAGGAAGCTATAGCGCACCAAAAAAGAGCTTAGGTGCACCCAGTGAACTAATAATGAAATTGGAGGAGGTCGATGCCCGGAGAGAACCCAGCCTCGCTCCTTCGCAGGTCGCAGCATGACGTCATGTACTAGCACCACCAATGGAGGGCGCGATTCTCAGGGCCGCGCAACGGTCCTCTCAGCATAGACATGGATAGTGCGGACGAGAACTTTAGTACCTGGCAATAGAACTGCGGAAGGTTTCCCAACAAGAAGCCGCTTTTGCAGGAATATTTAAGAACTCTCACAGCTAAGCCCCGAATCATCACTATTCAGGAATTTGCAACTAGTACCCTATATAACTCGCGGGTTGTCAGGTAGTATCATCACATTCAGGAGGTAGAGGAGTTGCTATCCTTGTCATGTACGTCATGACCAAAATCCTCATGAACCCACCCAGAAAGGGCCTAAGAAGAAACAGCCTCTTTTTCCTCAACGTATGCTGCAGCCCCAGCTATCGCAGGGTGAGGGCGAACTCTCTCCTCAAGAGGCCGTCAGCCTGGCCGGTGGGCACCCCCTCGTCATCGTCGGGGATTTCAACGCCCCACATAGGGTGTGGGGGTACACCCATGACACGCCCAAGGGACGCGAGCTGTGGCAGACTGCGATGGAATTGGACTTTACCCTTATCACCGATAAGGATTTCCCCACTAAGAGAGGCAACTCCACATGCCGGGACACTACCACAGACCTCTCTTTCGTCAAGAACGTAGGGGAGGTCAAGTGGCTCAACACGGCTCTAGACCTCGGAAGTGACCGCTACGTCATCGAAGTCTCCCTCGCGACTGCACGCTATAGGACGAGGTTATTCAAGTTGATCGACTGGGACGTTTTCCGCAAGATCAGAGCCGAGCGCGCACCAACGGCCGAGACAGATTTTGAAGGTTGGTGCAAAGGGATCAGGGATGACGCCGCGGCGGCAACCAAGGACGTCGTCACTGATCTCGACATTCAAAAGATTGATAGTGGGTTGACGCACCTGCTAGAAGCCAAGCAAGCCCTCCTCACGAGATGGAAGGGGCAGAAGCATAACAGGAGGCTCTGCAAGAAGGTTTCCCAGGTAAACAGGGACATCGAACAGCTCTGCAAGAACCTGTGTAAACAACATTGGGAGGAGCTCTGCGAATCCGTCGAGGGCCAGTTCAGATCAGGCAAGAGCTGGAGTATGCTGAAACACCTTCTCGATGAGGGCAGCACCAGATCCAGCCAAAGACGATCTCTCGCGCGAGCCATCCACCTCGCTGCGGACTCTACCCGGGACGAGTTGATTGCCGACAGGCTCATAGACAGGTACCTGCCAGTCGCGGCTAGGTCTACCCCTACCCGGTTCCCGGACAACACGGGGTGTGCGGTGCCGGACTTGGACCAGGATTTTACTGCGGTCGAGATCCGAGATGTCCCCTTCCCCTTCAACGTCAAATCTGCCCCTGGCCCGGATGCCGCCACTAACAAGATGCTCAACACTCTCGATGATGAGTCGATTGACTTCCTCACTGAAAGGATTAATGAAGTCTGGAGCAGTGGACAGGTCCCCACACAATGGAAGACGGCCTGCACGGTACTCACCCCCAAATACGGTAAAGCACCAGGAATCGACAATCCAAGACCAATTTCCCTGACATCCTGTGTCGTTCAGGTCGCAGTGCATGCCCTGCTCAACCGGCTCAAGGTGCACATCGAGACAAATGACATGTACACCAACAATATGATTGGTTTCAGAGCCGGCTTCTCGACACAGGACGCCATGAAACTGATAAAGCATCAGATCATCGACCGGAGCACGGGAGATACCAGATCCATCCTTCGATTAGACCTGCAGAAGGCCTTCGACAATATCACACACCAATTCGTTCTCCAGTCTATTGCGGGCCTCGCGCTCGAGAAGAGGGCCTACGACTTCGTCCTATCCTTCCTTAACCAGATAACTGCGAAGCTCAAGATCGAAGGGTACCTCTCGCAAGTGATCACCCTCGGTTCACGCGGCACGCCTCACTGATCAGTCATCTCGCCAACATTATTCAACATCGCAATGATCGAGCTTTCCGAGGAGCTCGCGAAGATTCAAGGAATCAACTATACCGTCTACGCAGATGACATCACCATCTGGTGCTTGGGCGGGAGCGACGGCCAACTTGAGGCCGCCATGCAGAGCGCCATCGATGCGACCGAGCGCTTCCTCCGCCCCGCTGGGCTAAGATGTTCTCCATCCAACTCTGAACTACTTCTTTACGATAAAAGACACAAAGGCTGCGGCAATCGTGATTGCAAACCGGCGTCCGAAAGCAAAATACGGCTTTTCACTGGTGACGGGTTCCCAGTGCCCAGAGTGGACTCGCTCCGAATATCGGGGATGCATATCGATTCTAGCGGAACCAATGGAACCACACTCAGAAAGATCACTGCCGAGACGGACAGTGCTCTCGGCCTCATACGGAGGATCGCCAACAGGCACCGGGGAATCAAGGAAGACAATCTCATCCGCATTATACATGCTTTTGTTCTCTGCCATTTTTCATACTCGGCGGCCATGCGTAATTGGCATGTTGCAGAGAGGAACAAGCTCAATTTACTCATCAGAAAGGTCTTTAAGCTTGGCCTCGGCTCACCTGTAAGCACCCACACCGAAAACCTGCTCAAGCTAGCTCGGAGTCCACAACACGCTCGAAGAAATAATCGAGGCACAAGAGCGCTCACAGCTCCTCAGGCTATCCAGCACCCCGGCGGGTCGCAAGATACTCAATGAGATGGGCCTCAACCCTGTCGACCAGTGCACCGACGCCGTGCGGATTCCCAACGACAACCGGTCTCAACTGCACATCGCGCCCATTCCCCGCAATATGCACCCCGCAAACAACGTCGGTAGACGTCGGGCCAGGGTACAGCTCTGCTCGAGCATGTCCGCAACAACCACACTGAGGCAAGCTTCGTGGATGCCGCGACATATGTCCATCGAGAGGCATTCGCCGTCTCCATCATCGACTACAATTCCAGGCTCAGTTTCTGCGCTACGGCACGCACTTCGAAGCCCGTGGTAGCCGAATAGGTTGCAATCGCATTGGCGGTGCTCGATGGCCGCAGAGAGGCAATATATAGCGATTCCAAGGCAGCCCTTAAGGCCTACCAAACGGGGATGGCCTCCCCTAAGGCCCTCCGCATTCTCCAAAGCGCCAAAAGTATCTCTCCACATTCTCTCACTTGGTTTGCCGCTCACTTGGGGTCAACTGAGGGCGTTCCTTCTAACCCTAAAGAGGGCGTGCCCGAGGCCGCGCGAGGACTCATTGACCGCGCCGCCTCCGCAGTCCCTCTGCCCCGCGGGGAACCCTTGCTCACGTTCCATGAGGTTACCACACACTACTATATGTCAAGACGGGCATTCCCCTTCCCGCACCCCGCCTTATGCAGGGCGCAGGCGGTGAGCCTTCGACTTTTATAAGCCCGTGCGTACCTAACCTGGCCGTTCTTCACGCAATATACCATGAAAGGTATCCCAGTGCGGACTGCCCTGCCTGTGGACTAATGGCAACATTGGATCATGTGTTGTGGGAGTGTGAAGCCATCGGTTCCTCCTTCAGCCAGGATAGGTGGGCTGCGCTTTTGGCCAGCCCCGAACTCAACGACGAAACCCTGGTCGTCCAGAGTGCCCGCGATCGGACCGTGAAGCTCGGCTTGGTTGTCACTACGTGGGACTAGCCGGGTGGCGCGGTGTCTCCCTTGCGCCTTCTCAAAAATATGGATTTAATATATTATGAAACTAAATTTCATTCAGTAGAGATATCAGCAGTTATGGAGGCAGTGCGTATAATGAAGGAGTACATGAGGCATACGTGAATATTTTGGGAAATATGCACAAAGATTACACAGCTACCTTGCTTCTCCACAAGAAAAGTACTAAATACATATCAAGAAAGGGGCCAGGCTAGGAGACAATATCTCCAATGCTATTCAATGCAAATGGATGCTTGTTTAGACGCATGCTTGCAATGCATGCTTGGAAGAGCGGTGGAACAAAAGAATATTAGGCGTAACGTTGTAGGACGAGAGCAGTGTGGAGAGCAAACGGAGATAGCCGATATTCTATTCCTATTAAGAGAAAGAAATGGAGCTGGGCAGGTAAAGTATATGATAGGGAGGGCAGATAACTGTTTAACATGCAGGTGCTCATCATCGCACTGATCGGCGCAGCTCTGCCCGCTACCATCTCGGCTGTCCCACAACCAACCTCAATCTGCCTGGAACCGTGCCTTGGCCGTGCCCCTGCTGTCTATCGCCGAGTCACGCTAGCGCCCCCTACGCTTCTACTAGCGCCGCCTGTGACGAGCGTGATCGGCCCTACCACCAGGGAGCTGCCTGCGTCAGCAACATCTGGCAGATCGCCTATAAAAGCCCAACGCCTTCACGCGCCAACCTGTGGGCTCGGTGGCTGTGCCACGATACAGTCCACTAAACTGCTGCTGTTTAACATGCAGGTTAGTCAGTGTTATAGTCTATACGCTAAGAAATCAAGCAACTATGTTTTGGTACTGCTGCCGAGCCCCCAGTGTCTGTTTGCCATCGCAATGAATTGTATTCATGTCTCGCGCTCTTTGCTGCTACTGTCGGGCGACATAGAAACTAACCCTGGCCCTGACTCTAACGCTATACTAACTGAACTAAAGAAGCTATCCGCTGGGCAATCGCAGTTAATTAACGAGATTCAAGGTTTAAAAAGCGGACTAGTCGAGACTAACAATTCGATTTCTGAACTAAACAGAAGAATGCATGCCGTCGAGAGCCACTGTCAACACATCGAGGACCTGCAGCGACAGGTTGAAACATTTAAGACTTCTGCGGCCGTGACGACACGGGCAATCTCCGATATAGAAGCGCGCATCGATGACGCAGAAAACCGAGCCCGCCGCAACAACCTTGTCTTCTTCGGTATCCCCGACCCAAGTGCGTCTACATCCGCCGCTCAGGCAGAGGAAGAAATCATTCGGCTTTGCATCCGTGCATCCTGAGGCGATTGAACGTGCGCATCGTCTCGGCCGCCATTCTGATAACCGAAACCGTCCTATAATCGTAAGGTTCCTTTTTTATAAAACAAAAGAAAAAATTCTGTCTAACGGCCGCAAGTTGAAAGGCACTAACTATAGCATTCGCGAAGACTACTCTCGTACTGTGCAGAATGCCCGGAAACATCTTTTGGCTTTTGCAAGGACCAAGTCAGCTGCATTTTCATTACGCTACAAAACTTTGTTCATAGGATCTGCTAAGTACATGTACGACGAAACTACAAAATGTGTAAAAGAAATCCAATAGCAATCGCTGTATCACCGTCATCCAACACACCGTTCGATAACGACAACCCGCCCTAACAGTACTATTTCAGCAATATACTCTAACATACGTAGCTTCCTTTCCAAACGTGACGTTGTATCTAATCTGGTCTTATCATCTGGATGTAACTTGTTGATACTTACAGAAACCTGGCTAACCGCTGACGTATCCGACGCGGAGGTCATGGATGACCTACCCGGTTTCCATGTCTTCCGTAACGATCGCCAGCACTCTAGAGGCGGCGGGGTGCTCATCGCCGTTAGTAATACGATGCCCTGCTCCGTTGTTCACAACCCAAGTGACCTTGAAATATTATGGCTACTCTTTCGTGCAACCCCGCAAACTATTTTACTTGGCGTTTGCTACCACCCCCCGCGAGCAGACACTAGCTTCACGGACAAGCTCAACCGCGTCCTAGATGTACTAATGAAAAAATACACTAACGCTCAGATTTTGCTCTTTGGAGACTTTAATTTCCCTAATATCAGTTGGGATAACTATCCACCTTCGTCACATAGTACAACCGAAAATGATTTCCTCGAAGTCTGCTTTAATTTCAACTTTACCCAGCTAGTCTTAGAACCAACACGCGTGGTGAATGACTCGGCCAACATTTTAGATCTCGTATTAACTAACAATCCGTCTAGCTTATCTTCGATATCGTATCTCCCGGCAATTAGCGACCATAAAGTGATCCACACTGTCTTTAACTTTAGCTTTCCAAAACGAGAATCGTGGAATAAAATAATACGCCTATACGATAAAGGCAACTACGAAGCCATTAACAACGAACTAATGTCCTTCTACCCCACTTTCAGTGATGAATTCCACAACCGCACACTTCAAGCAAATTGGTCGATCTGCCAACAAAAAATCACCGACCTTGCTAATAACCACATTCCTGTTGTTTCAGTATCGACTAACAGCAATAAACCTTGGTTCACAAAAAAATTATCAACTCTAGAAAACAGGAAGAAACGATTTTTTCGGTCGGCAAAGCAAACCAATTGTGCTGTGGCCTGGGAGAAATATTACGAGGCAGAGAAAGTTTATCTCTCGGCTATACGCCGCGAAAAACACTCTTTTTTCCATGACACGTTGCCTCGTGTACTAAACACTAACTCCCAGAAATTCTGGCAATTACTAAACCCCAAGCCACCGAATGCTATCACTATCGCCGACCATAACGATATAGTAATCCCCGAAGAAGAGTGTGCCGATGCATTTAACCGCGCGTTTTCATCAGTGTACACCACTGAACCTGATGCTCTGTTACCTATACCACCGTCAGCTGTGCAATCTGTTATGTCACCGATCGAATTCACTGAACATGGCATAACGGCAATAATTGAAAAGCTAAAACTCTCATCGTCATCTGAGGCGGATGGCATCAACTCTAAACTGTTAAAAAATACTAAACTCATCTGCGCATCGTACTTTAGATTAATCTTCTCACAGTCTTTATCCTCCTGTAGCATCCCCGTCACATGGAAGGAAGGGCAGGTCGTTCCAATCTACAAATCAGGTAATAAAAACTCGCCTCTTAACTACAGACCGATTTCCCTAACCAGCGTACCCTGCAAGATAATGGAGCACGTCATTTTCACCCAAATTATGCACTTCCTTGACGCTAACAACTATTTTCACCCATCCCAACATGGTTTTCGTAAAGGTCTCTCGTGCGAAACGCAACTTGCTATGTTCGTCCATGACTTACACGTTAATCTTGATGCTAACACCCAAATCAATGCCATTTTTCTGGATTATGCTAAAGCATTTGACAAGTTACGTCACCAACGCCTAATACTCAAGCTCTCCCAGCTGAACCTGCACCCTGACGTCTTAAAGTGGGTTATTGAATTTCTCACTAACCGATCACAGTCAGTGCATGTCAACAATCGCACCTCCGCACCCCTCCCTGTAACTTCTGGCGTCCCACAAGGTAGTGTTCTAGGCCCCCTACTTTTTCTTATTTATATTAACGACCTTCCCCTTAATGTTTCCTCTCAAATACGTATGTTCGCTGATGATTGTGTCATCTACCGCACAATTACTAATGACTCTGACCACAGTATCTTACAAAATGACCTTAACAAAGTGCAAGGCTGGTGCAACCACTGGTTAATGACCCTTAACGCCAATAAATGTAAAGTAATGTGCTTCACTCGCCGCCATCAGCCCTTATACTCACCGTATAATATTACTAATACTACCTAAGAAAAAGTGGACACATTTAAATACCTCGGCGTCACCCTTTCATACGACTTAGACTGGTCTGCTCATGTAACGCGCATTACTGCATCTGCTAACCAAACACTGGGATTCCTAAAACGCCATCTGCGTCATGCACCGCAACACGTCAAACTACTAGCGTTCAAGACGCTCGTACGTCCGAAAATTGAATACGCATCCCCCATCTGGTCACCACATCAAACTTACCTTATCAATGCACTTGAAAGAATTCAGAATCGTGCGGCAAGATTCATTCATTCTTCGTATTCTTATAACACTAGCGTATCACTACTTAAAGCACAGTCCGCCTTAAGAGGAAGCTTTAGCTCGAGTGCTCCTATCTAAATACATGTAAAAGGAGAATTCGTTTTGCTCCGCAACCACTGCACCAAATTTGACGAGGTTTGTTGCATTTAAAAGACAAACTTAAAATTTAGTGACTGTTGGTTTCGAATTTTTGAGTTAGATTGTCAATTTTTTATTAAAAATTGGCGAAAATCGAAAATTTTCAAAAACGAAACTATAAAGTTTACAACTCTGTAACTTAACCACTATAAATGATAATACAATTCTGTGAATTGCATCTAATAGTACATCTAAAGCGGACAAAATTGATATGTTACACATGAATATAAAAAAATTTAATCATAGGGAAATACAGCTTTTGCGAAACCGTTGTAACCAACGTAACAAATTCACGTAGGATGTAAAACGACATATTGAATTTGTCCGCTTTGAATGATCTAATGAATGTCGTTTACAGAACCGCGATATCAGTTCTTGATGTAAAGCTATGAATTTGTAAACTTCGTGATTCTATTTTTTTCTAACGGTCAAATATTTGAAAATCGTTTTAAGAAATTTCAAGCCCTAAATCGAAATTCCGCTTCCAACAGTCACTAGAATTTAACTTTCTCTTTCAAATGCGACAAATTTCATCAAAATCAGTCCAGGGGTTATCTCATAAAAACGTTTTTGCGTTTTACATGTATTTGAATAGGCCGCGTCGGAGTTGGGCCCGAGCTAAAGCTTCCTCTTAAACACGCTATCATCCCGGCGTCGCATTGATTCGTTAATCCTCTTTCACAAGTTCTATTACAGTTCACTCCACCATGCACCATATGTGCTGGCCCCACCCCCTCGCCGTTCCCTGCGTACAGGGCATTCCTTGCAAGTAACCCGTCCACGCAGCCGAACTACAACCTTCTCTGCGTCCTTCTTTTGCCGATCATCAAGCGACTGGAACGGCCTGCCCTGTCACATAACTGAAATCACCTGTTCAACGACGTTTGCTGATAAGCTTATTACTAATATTCTTCACTGAACTCATGTGGCCACCAATTAAAATGCACATTTGTAAACCCCACCCCTTATGTAATATCCCCATTGAGGGGTCTTTAAGGAAAATAAAAGTGAAGTGAAGTGAAGACGAGAGCAGTGTGGAGAGCAAACGGAGATAGCCGATATTATATTCCTATTAAGAGAAAGAAATGGAGCTGGGCAGGTCAAGTATATAATAGGGAGGGCAGATAACCAGTCGACCGTTAGAGTTACAGAATGGGTGCCAAGGGAAGGGAAGCGCAGTCGAGGACGGCAGAAAATTAGGTGGGGTGATGAAATGAGGAAATTTGCAGGCACAAATTAAAGTCAACACAAAACAGGGGTAACTGGATATCTCTGGAGGAAGCCTTCGTCCTGCTTTGAGCATAAAAATATAGTGGTGATCATATTACAACTTATGACGCGAGGTTATACCCTGCGCGTGGTAAGTACGAATTAATGTGCGACGATAATGACTGAGGCTCATTTTTACTTCGAATTGCATGACACCTACCATCATGGACGCCTAGCTACTCTTTAAGTGACGCACTATTTTTCGTTCGTGCATGCGAGCTGTGAGAGAGTCTCTGTAGCCTTCATAGCGCTATAGTGTAGCATTGCCTGCTGTGTGTGAAAAGGCTTACAAAGTGCACGCCGCCAACACATAAGAATGTTCGACAGTAGGAGATTTAACTTGAGCACGCAAATCGCAAAGCGTTTCGCTCACAGTAGCTCATTCATATTGGCTGGCAGCATTCACTAGCAGTACAGTGTCCAGCATCAGGACTGGCTGGCATACGCTTTTACAAACAATTCTAGCGTGAAAGGTTTCTGTGTACACGGCCTTCCCATTGCTTCGTACTTAAGACATTTGGAGCGTAAGCTTAGTTAAAGCACAAGCAAACATGTAGCGACGAACTTAGTTCCGGAAGTAAGGTTGTGCTCTGCAATAGGCTGTGTCTCGTTGAATTTGTGACTCCGACTATCCGCGCGGGGTACGACGCGTTTCCTCAGTCGACACTCTTACTGCCTCGAAGTCGTCAACGACTACCGAAGCGTCCGAAAACGAAGCAGAAAGGATAGAGCGATATAGTTCCGCATCACCTGCTATGAGGAAATGAATGAGCAGTCGATTTGGTATTTTGTCTAACGCCCAGCTGGTGCAGCTGATGATTTTATTCTGGCTTCTCGTGGACAATAATTCGTTAGAGAAGGCTTAACGCTGACCACAAAAAGATGAGAAAGTTTACTGTCAGTAAAGTTTAATATTCAGCAGGCAGTCACGTGACGCGATAGCATGGAGCTCCGACATGAATCTCACGTCGCACCGTTATCACCTACATATAAACACGGTAACCCGCTAGCGCGATATACTTATGCTTTCCGCCTGTTTCGTTGCTCGTTTAAGTAATGACGCCATCAACAGCTTCCTTGCATCCTTTAGGTTTATAGACGTAAAAAAAGGGGTGCAATGACCAGAGCATGCAGTTGCTGGCTTTCCATTGCGATAGCAATATATGGACACTAAAGGCTTCGCCTTCGCCGTAATTTTCCGTGCATATTTAAGTTATGTAAGCTTTAAGTTCATTTGTACCGCATTTGCAATGTAGATGCTATGCTATTCAACCGCCAAAGTTTCTCCGACCAAGTCTCATTACTTACTTGACTGAATTATTCCTCGTAATTCTTGAGCGCACAAAAAAAAAAAAAAAGGCAACGAAACATGTCGATCGACAGGGCATGACCTTTACCCTAAATCTACCGAGACTGCTAAAAAGTTCGGAACAATATTATTGTTCCCAATCTGTAAGTGATGTAATTTTGCTGGCGCCGCTTTTTACACGTAGCGCAGTGGTGCCTGTGCGATGCCATTACAGGCCCTACACAACATGATTAAGGGTGCCAGAAATTTTGGTGCACCAGCGTATGTCACGTCCGGGTAAATAGCAGCACCCACGTGAAGTTATGAAAGATCGGCCGAGTAGTTCAAGAGCAACTCATAACCTTGCTATGGTTGTCTGTGCTTCGGCCTTCCGCCGAAGCTGGCAGTTGTTTTATACAGCATCCCTGATGATGACACATCTCGTGACGTCGTGCTATATGAGAATGTGCTAGGCGTGCTATTCAGTTGCATTCAATAGCACGTCTTGGCAGTAATACCATAAGATAGCTTATGAAAGCTATACGGGTGCGCGGGCGAGACCCTCAACCTAGCAGACAAGCACGTATGGAATGCAGTAACCGAATATAAAGACAGATGTACTTTGTCCAATGTTAGTTTTCTTCTTGTTTATTGGCAGAGTGGTTGAGCGCCACACCACTATAGATATGTGCATCAACACTGACGTCCGAAGCTGCATCTCGTTATCGAGGTAATATGGTGATAGTCGACTTGTCTTAAGAAAATATGAGGTAAAGTGATATAGTAAGAAGAGTGCGTAGCGGACAGCACTGCGGGGCACTTGCCTTGGTCATCGAAGGTCTTCTGAAATTGTGCGAAGCTCTCGCATTCGAACACGTGGTCTTCCGAGGATGCCAGCATATCCAGGTGCCTTCTGATGGAGCGTCCGATGCTGAACACGAATATTTCTATGCCGGCACCCTTAAGCTTGCCCGCTTCTTTCACCGGATCCGGGCCCATAGTCGCCAGTCCGTCGGTCACCAAAACCAATACCTGCAAAACAAGACCAAACTTGGGCCGCCGTTCATAGTTACTGAAGTTCAGTTAGCAATATTAGGATTATGCGCCCATTCTGCGGTAAAACTGAAACGCAGTTCGATCGTGAAAATTAAAACTTTTCTTGCGCGTTGGAATTTTTGGAATTCGAGCTGCTCTCTGTGAAAAGACGGTATACTAACCATTTCGGAAGGCCAACTGTATATGGGGCAGACTGTTGTGTACAAAACTGCAACGATCGTTATGAAGATATCCAGCCCTACACTGTTTCAGTATACCGGGTCTCTTGAACCAAGGATTTAAGAAAGGTTCTTAGCCGCAGCCAAAAGAAACCAAGCCGCATATGGTTCACCGTCATGTGGCACTTCTTGGAGTATTTCTTATATTCTGACTAATTGGTTAATTAACCAAGATGAATTATGAAAAATCTTTAGTATTCACTTGAGGGCCAGTTGCGTTTTGTTGCGATGTAGAGGGGACTCAGAAACGACCCATGCAATCTTTTGTGGCAACGTACATGTTGCGTGGTGATTTTTTTTTCGGCGTTTAAAGAAAGCCTGCGAAATACGAAATAAACCCACGTGACTGCTCTCATGTGCTATCGTATTGCAGCGCTCTCAGCCGCCCTTTGTGCGCAAGAACCGTGCGCGCTGACCACGGTGAAGTGAGCGGCCGGAGCTATAGGCATCGGCTTCACACTGTGTCCGCATCTTTGGCGGTGGCACACGGAAAGGCCTTCTTCCCTATCAAGCGATAGGCTCGACGCACGGTTGAGAGTGCTAATAAGATAGCGCACGAGCGCAGCCATGTGGTTTTATTTCATAATTAGCGGGCTTTCGTTAAACGTCGAAAAAAATCGACCCGCAGCATTCAGTTTTACCAAAAAATTTCGATCTGTCGTTTGTGAAACCCCTCTACAAGGCAACGAAACGCACTTTGGCCTAAAGTAAATGCTAAAAATTCTGCATAATTCACTTTAGTTGATTAATTAATTAGGTGGAATAAAATGAATGGATGGATGGATGGATGTTATGAGCGTCCCCTTTGGAACGGGGTGGTGGGTTGCGCCACCAAGCTCTTGCTATTACACTGCCTGATGTCTTATCTAGGTTAAACAATAAAGAAGAGAAAAAAAACACTATGAACTACCCCACCCAAATTTTCTGATCCCCTATTTCGAACTGTGCTTTTGTACGTCTCCGTTTTTAAGAATATTCTAAGGAGCGCCACCTGACGGCAAACTATATGTCGCTGCTTTCATTCAGCTGCGGTTAACCACTTTGTCAAAATAATTGGTTCAAGTTACGTGAAACAACCTGTATAGCAAAAATTTCCAAGGGGGTGAACTGCTCCAAACCTCAGAGGTCTGGTCAAGAGCACTGATAGTTGCAAAAGTGAAGGAAGCGTGGCTACGTATAGACCCTTTTCGCGGAAATTCCGTGGCCGCCGCCATATTTGATCACGTGGTGAGACGTTCATTCCATGCCCTAACCTGCCTCCGCTGCTTCCGTGTTTTCAACGGACGTGCATGACACTGGTGCGGCTCAGAAAAAGTGTTTAGGCGGATATGGTAGACGGCCTGGGTGGGCGATACAAAGCTTTGACCACAGCTTCAGAGGAGATGCAAGCGCTTTCGGAGCTCATTACGTTTTGTCCAAATGGCGCTAGCAGCGTACACGGTGCTGCGTTGTGCCACACTGCGTGCCTACATGGAAACAACGCGCGCTTCCCACTCGCCACTTCGTTCTTTCGAAGTGGTTGCTCTTGGTGACGACCGGCAAGGCTCCAGGAAACTGCCGAACCCGTTCCGTGGCTCGAACTAAGGAGTCCGGGGACACAGAGCAGCATGACGAATCCACTGACAGCCTTCAGAACTCCACAGAACTGCCGACCCCTGCCGTGGAGACCGGCTTTATGCAGCTTGAAATTCTCCTTTGTCGAAAGAGGAAATTGACGCGGTTGACGTCATCACCGGTCCTGCCTCATTCCTGCCGATGATGGGACACCCAAAGGAATTTAAAGCAGAGCCCGCCCGTTGCTAGGACAGAGAGTCGCCACAAGCCTGCTGCGTTGGCATGGTGCGCTCTTCGGCTCCGCTACTTTATGCTATTACCTGCTATTACCGGCTATATTGCACATACTATATAAAGATTTTCGTCTCCTCCTCGTTGGCTCTAAGAGTCCGTCTCTCGCCCGCTACCCTGAGTCGCAATAGCTGGCACTGAAAGAGGGGCTAGAAATGTATTCGAAGCTGTCCAGACTTTCCGCTTATGAATTAAATCAGGACCAGTGTGTTTTGCTGTTCGTCCGCGTTGCGCCGGGCCTGTCTCCAGTTGAACACTTCAAGATGTCCCTTCGCTCACGGCCAAATTACCGTCCTTATACACCTCGTGGATGAAAGAGGCCATCGAAACGCCTATGAAACTTTGTGCTTGGATGGGGCTCCTTGCGTTATGTGACTGCCGGTGCATGGGCGTTGCCACGAAATCCAGCCAGATTTCGCAATGATCGCGCTGAAATGTCTTTTCAAAGATGAAAAAGACCATTCTAGACAAAAGCCAGAATGATTTCCGCCGCCGGGTTTTTTCTGGTCGGCGGTGCAAGACAGGACGAAAAGCTTTTGGGGGGGAGGGCGCTGAATAATAAGCCCTCCCCCCCGTCTAGCTACGCTCTTGGAGCGTAGGTAATGCCGGGTCAACATACTGGTCAACCCACACACAGGAATTTGGAGGGAAACCGCTCCCTGGCGTATAGGGGGTCAACGTAGAGCAAATGACAGTAGGATTTGCGCTGGTTCATAATTCCGTCGCAAACACCCGACGGACAAGTTTTTTTGTGCAGACGAGCGTGGCGATTAGGCACGTCGAGTTTCAGGTGCTTGCATCCGTTCCATTCATCGCCGCACACAGTGAGCCGTAACACGGGTGCAGCACACGCATTAGCACACACCACCATAACAAAACCGCCACTGTGCCACGACAACATGGCTGCTACAGTGAAAGAGTACCACATGACTTCCTCCCCACTTTTGTTCTATCTCGGAGTGGGCAGGGCCTCTACTCACTTTCTTCCTTCCTCCATGGTCAATAGTAAAGGAGACGAAACCGAGTCAAGTCCCGCAGGGGCGCGTTTATTCCAGGCGTGGTAAAGGTGTAGCACTGAAGCGCTTTGTTGATGCTGTTAGCTTCTATGCCAGCGGTGCCTGATTACAAGATCCCGTTATTCGCGCTGTTTATCGAGGGCTGCCGCAGCAATGAGCGACAGGCCAAACGAGGCATGCCAGCGATTTTCAATTTGGCTGCGTACCCTTCTCTGGGGGACTGAAGCCGTTGATTAAACGCAGATTGTTGCCGTGGAGCCAGAATCACTACTAGTGGCTCATCGGATAATGCACGCAGAAGGAAGCTACTGCGAGCTATTCTAAAGCCGACGACGCAAAGGCACACGTGTGAGCACAACAATTACAAAGATTGAACTTTTCAATCAGGAGGCATACGTCGCTAATAAAGCATATGATCAGCCTCCTGAGGGCGACCTCCTCGTCGCCTGCCCTCACCATGACGGAGTTATATATGTGAGGGGTGAGGATTGTACTAGAAAAGCCTATGAGGTGAGGTCGAGGGAGAGCGACTTAGCGAAGTGAGGCTAAAAGAGCAGGTCGCCGCTGAAGCTGCTACGGCGGTCCGCTTGCATTGAATCGCGAAGACGTGAATGCGCTATGCTAATGACACCCGCCGATTTTTGTCGATCGATTTCCGGTGAGCGCACTCTTTGGATAGTGTGGGCTTCCCGTCAATGCGGTGAAGCGAGCAGAGAATGTCCCCTGATCGGCTGAATCTGACTGTCGAAACACTAAGAGCTTTCTGTGACACTGCAAAAACACGACGACCGTCGACTGTAGGGATTGTTCCCTGTGATTTCTATACGGGCTGCTTGTTTGTTTTGTGCTAAAAAATTGACAGCAGGCTAGTTGGCTAAACACGCTTAAACTTGTGTCGCGACAATTACGAACAGATTATACTGCAGAATATACACAAATTTTTAAATTAAGAAATATATGCATGTGGCCACATCATATTCGCCGCAACGAGGCCATCGATGGTCACCGATTAAGGTAATCTCTTTTTTTCCTTAGATCTGTAGAAGGTGCACTGATATATGTTACACGAGGCGCAATAGCGCAAGCTTCGATGACTTCTGTTCTTTTTTATTCTTATTGTTGTTGCTGGAAGTGCGCACTCCGTTGATGACGAACACAACGCCATAGCGAAAGCGTGAGATAATCATCTGTCCTTACGCAAAACGGCCATTACTGCGGCCTTGCTTAATTGTTTCAGGAAATTTATTCGAATCGCGATCAAAGTATTACGGCAAGTGAAGCGCTCACCTTGCGCGTGTGTTTGCGGCTGTCGTGGAACAGCTCGTGCGCCTTCTGCAGACCCGCACCCGTGTTGGTTGCATGGTGGTTCAGGTACTGCACGCCTTGCGTCAGCCTCACCAACTGGCACTTGTTTCCTGGTTCCTTTAGGAAGTTGGCGTGCACCACTGCGAGCCATGGAAGAGTCGAGGCGTCTTGAGAACGCGTGCACGCAACGAACAGAAAGGCTTGCTTCAACTCTTGTTGCTTATGTGCGGCGTAATCTGTGGCCGAGGTAAACCACGTGTCTCGCCGCTCGAACACTTCGAAACTCAAATATGTCGGGTGTACGAACACTAGCAATTGTGAATACGAATCGAATAGAAGAGGTGTTCAATTCGAGAATGTGACACAGAACATGAGTTGCCTTGCTTCACTGACAACCGAGGCACTGGTAAAAAAATATAGATTATGATTTCACACCTATTTGCCTACAAATGTGGACAGAATGCACACATAATTGGTATAACACAGCGCTCATAATGCACAACTAAACGAAGGAAAATAAACTTGTATCCTAAACGGTGAACCTTCACTATGCTGTGTCGAGAATATTAGTCGAACAAGGGTGGTGCAGTGCCTCAGCAAAAATGCATGCAGTAGTGGGACAATATCTGCTTTCCTGTTTATGATCACATCAACTGATTAATCGCAATGAAATCATTAATAAAAAAAAACTGGAAAGCTAGAATCGTCCTGAACAGGGCGCTACTGGTAATAAAATCGCCTCCAGCGTTTGTCGAATGGGTGCTGCAGTTGACATGCCGAGGGGAGTCCTTGCCTTTCATCAAAAAATGGAGGGGGGCTGGGCCCCCGACTTAGAGCACTGCCAAGCGCTAGATAACGTACTAGACTTTAGGAAACTGTCAAAGATGCTTGTAAGAAGACGTCTTAAGCAGTGATGGCGGTATACCATCAGCACCACAAGGAAGGGAATGTTTGACGCGTTTCATACACTTGAGAACAAGGTCTTCATTTACTGATAGCCTAAATAGCACACCAAACGGAGAAGGAAAGTTACTAAACTAGAACCATTTTTTTACATCAAATGCCGAACAGAAATGTTCTGCAATGACATCAGCAGCGTGTTTGAGACAACATTGCCACTTTTATGAACAACACATGCATCTTCGGCGCTCTTTTTAGAAAAGTGAGAAAGCGCACGTGGCTGAGGCGAAGCTTTCAGGCAGTGGGCAATTAAATCCTATAAAACTGACTGCAATGCGTAGAATTGTCTTGATTTTCACCCGATGCAACAAAGACTCATATGGAATGTCTGCTTATGCACCGCACACGTCATAACTTTAACGTAATCTATACATAGCTCGGTGAATTCATTTAAACAAAAGCTCTCAGACTTGGGCCGAACATTGAGGCTGAGTTCGTGTGTGCCTGGCTGAGTAGAATTTTGGTGAATATGAGTCACAGCAAGCTTGGCTGGGTTGAATTTTGGTGATTACGAGTCCAAGCAAGCTCGGCTGAGTAGAAATTTGGTGAATATATGTCAAATTAAGTTCAGCTGAGTAGAATTTTGGTAAATATATGGGGAGGTAATCTTGGCTGAGTATAATTTCGGGGAATATGAGTCGGAGAAAGCGTTTCCGAGCCTGAGTGTAAGGTCGCTTTGATTGCTCGTGTTCTTAAGTGTCGCGAGTCGCCCACGTGCTTGGTGTATAGAGAGGGGGTTCACACCCCCCCACCCCATGTCAGCGGGGCAACCGTTTCTGTCTTATGAGGGGTCACAGGAACCGCGCGGTGTTGGGTGACGCGTCACGGCAGGCGCCAGGAGGGCGGGTGCCGATTCCGGGAAGTCGATATTGTGCGCACGGTGTTGGCAGTCCGCCGACGGTCACACGAGTCCACACAGACCAGCCTTGAAGGGGACTACTGCACGCGGTATTGTGGTGCTGCTCCCGAGTACTTGGCTAATTGGAGGCGCCACCGAGGTTAAGAAGGGCTAGCAACCTTGACCATGTGCTACATATTGGCCTCGAGCTCCACCACTGGAAAAGCTGGCGCCACTGTCGGCGTGACGTGCTAGGAGGGATCACGTGGACATAGCGGCCGCGCCGGCTGCTTCGGGAGCGCCGAAGCGAGCTGAAAACGAGTTAAAATCCCCTCGTACGCTGCGGTCCTCATTTAGTGACGAAATTTTCCCGCTTCGAGTGTCTCCTTTACAACGCTTGAAAGCATTACAATAGGTAGTGGCTGGCTTTGAAGGCACGCAACATAATAGGCTACTGCTCGGTGCCGCAGGGCCGGACGCACGTAACGGAGGCCGGTGTCAGCCTTATTCACACGTCCGCAGGACAAGAAGCTGCGTGAAGCTTAGCTCGCGAAAGATAAAACCCGCAAACAGTCGTCGGCTACAACTCGGGTATGCAGCAAGCACAGACGCGAGGAAGATTTCTACTACGGCGCCTGGTCTGCGATGTTCTGAAAACGCGCACTGAGACGCTCGCCCGAGCCCGCTGCCCGACTAATGTCATGACGGTGTGATCTATGAATTTGTCGATGCTATAGATACTGGCAAGTTCAGTGGAGTGGAAAGGCAGCGGTAAGAAGCACATTTAAAAAAAGCATGGCATATGGTCATGTTTGTGTTATGAATTAATGCACTGGATTACAAAAAAGGAGCAGCGGGAAATTGCACGTTGAGAGCACCGATAAACATACAGTGCGACGCAACTCGAGAAATAATATTGAAAGGTCAAAGAATTTAGAAGAAAAAAAGATTGAATCGTCGCGACGGCACATCACAGTCCCCGTAGGCGTCGAAGTCTCTACAATGAAATTATTTTTAAACAGCTCTGATAGCGCCCACGCAACAATGGTTGCTTGTATACTGTCAAATGCTAATATTCTGCGGCCTAACGCTCATGGCATGGTGCGAAAACGCGCGCGCGGAGAAAGCGAAATAGTCGGTCATGCAGACGCGCAGTCGGTCGCTGCGAATCTGCGTGATCGCTGCATTGAGGCTTCTTTCTATTACGCTCCATTTAGTTATACAAACACTATCAGAACATATTTCACATAGTTTGCTCTCAGCGTTTACCTACCTTTCACGCAAGAAGCCGGTTCGGGAGACCCCATCGCGGCTACCGCGCTCAGTGGCGTTCACGTATTCGGTAAAGAGATAGCGATTGTGTGCTTTCAGTTTGCCCAAGATTATTATTTAGATAGTAAAAAACTTCTCTCGTTTCGAAAGTATTTACAGAAATGTCCGGAAGAGCTCGCGCGTGGTGTTTTCAGTGAGCGCTGACAGCAAAACCTATGAGGAGCGCGCCTCGTGATCCCTCATACTACGCCAGCGAGGCGCTTCCGATAGATGGCGACTCCGTAACTCCTCGCCGCCAATACGGAGCGGGGATCTACTTCAACGCGTTCGGAAGGCAATCGGTGGCCTTGGAGGCTGGGTGCAGAGAAAAGCCTGTGTGGCGTAAAACGACAGCTTACAGTGTGCGCCGTAGAGATGCGGTGCGCATGTGAGGAGCGCATTCGGACGGCGGCGTCTTGTAAACACGCACTCGGAGAACTTTGTCTTGTAGACAAGTTTGAAGAACAAGGACGGTCATCAGTCTCCCACGCGGACAAACCTTGAGTGCAGCTGTAGTACGTGGTGTCGATGCGCCTGCTTCCGAGACATCTGCGGCCTTGAGACGCCCTTGGGGTTTGAGGCGGCCTAGCGATAACTTGTTCGGGCTTGGCGTGCTTTGCTGAGGCCGTCCCTAACTACGAAGAAATGAGAGGGCAACGGAGTTTTAGGGAAGAAGGAAAAGAGCTTTTCCAATATGTTTACTTTTAAGAGTAAGCCCAGCCCTTTGGGTTGTGGCTTAACAAACGGTTGACTCTCATTGGCAACTGAAACTGGGGGACGGGCCAACGGCCCTACCGCCTTTTTTTCTTTGTATATTTGGGCTATAAATATCGGGATGACATGCTGTTCCTCAGACTTGGCTGAAATCAGAATTGCTGATTGATCAGTGAGCCTCCGTACTATGTACGTTAAAGCGAGTGTGGGCTCTAACAGCCATTGAGACAGTTGAAGAGTGAGATTTTGTTTATGAATTGTTCACGTTTGTAATGTATTTGTTTTACCTGCCATGTATATAGAAAAGTTCACCTATAAATATTTCTCGTACATCTGACCTCCATCGCTTCCTATCTGCATTTCATCAACAACTGCCGATCATCGTCCGCGAAGCTTCAAGTTCCAACGGAGAAGCGAGGACAAGAAACCGAACTAAACTTTACTCTGAATGTGCGTGAGCTAGGCTGCGTGAAATTTCAGGGCGTCTGCACATACACGCCATTACATTACACGATGAAATAAAACAGTAAGCCGCTGCATGTCATAGGGCCCTATAACGTAAAACTATTTCAATATGTTTTTATTCCAATCTCCTGACGTCAAACTTGCGTAACCACCGACGCAAGCACCGGGCGGTCATCCGCAGGGTTGTCTGAGCAGACCAATCAAACGCTCTCCTCGTTCATAGGAGGTCACTTTTGCTTGCTTGAAAAACGAATAACATTGCTTACACTGAACGGCTTGTCCTATCTAATTGGCTGACAAGAGGCGAGGAGAATGCTCAAATGGAGAGGGATTCGATGTGGCAAAGCCAGTGCACTGAAAATCGATAACCGGATGAAGAGGGTGGTGCCGGCGTCTGCGATTGGTCCGCCTTCCCTTAGTTAGCTTGCGGTGGCTGATCGAAAATCGCGGCGGCATGCAACGGAAGCTTAAGAATGGCGCTAAAACGGATCCTCAGCAATGATGAGTTGGCAGAATGAGGTCGTAAACGTGCCGAACGAGCTCGAAAGCGTTTTACGGCCACGCAAAAGCTTCATTATACGCGAATAAACCCATGCTCTCCGGCAGGTGCGGCAGGTGCGAGTAGCCAGCGCCTGAGCGATCAGCAGCAGGCATCTTTTATTCCTTTCGGAACGGGGCAGCCTGCGGCTATTCTGAAAGAAAATCAGTTTCGTTCGGCATATTAATGCATTTTTAATGCGTACACCTCACTTTGACGCGGTGAGCTTTCGCGGTTTTGTGACGTCGCGCGACAGGCAGGTGAAGTGGGTGCAGCCTGAAAACTTTTGACCAATAGCCGGGGGCTAATGGCGAAAAGGCGTCGAATCAGAAATAACTGTTTTTCTTTTTTCTATCAAATCATGCATAATCGATGTGTACACATCATATCAGATGGGGAGGTATCGCGGTTTTCGTGACGTCTCGTGACAGACAGGTGAAGTGGGGTGGTCCAAAAAAAGTTTTTGACCATTCGTGGAGGGCTGATAGCAGAATTGGAATAGAAAAGTTTGGAATAGTTTTACGTTATAGCGCCCATGTCTCGCATGTTTCTTGCACGTCCACAGCTAGTAAAGTGTGCAGGCACATCACAAGACATAGGCCGTGTCGAACAAGCCGGAGGCAATGTTGCTAATAAGTTTGTATTACATGTATTACTACATAAACTCCTATAACCATATCCGGAATTACTACCTCTATAAAATAAGTATCGCGCAACTTGAAGATATAGCGAGAAAGCGTGACATTTGTTTATCTGAATCTTCCTTTTTTGTGAAACTATGGGCGCTATAACGTAAACTATTCGAAACTATTAACAAAAAAGGAACATTCAGATAAACAAATGTCACGCTTTCTCGCTATATCTTCAAGTT
The DNA here is from genome assembly GCF_050947875.1 of Dermacentor variabilis. NCBI lineage: Eukaryota > Metazoa > Arthropoda > Arachnida > Ixodida > Ixodidae > Dermacentor > Dermacentor variabilis. Next base: position 6,827,275 of record NC_134571.1, on the reverse strand, counting down.
GCGTGATACTTATTTTATAGAGGTAGTAATTCGGGATACGGCTATAGGAGTTTATGTAGTAATACATGTAAATACAAACTTATTAGCAACATTGCCTCCGGCTTGTTGGACACGGCCTATGTCTCGTGATGTGCCTGCACACTTTACTAGCTGTGGACGTGCAAGAAACATGCGCATTTGAAACGGTGCTATCATTCGCAGGAAAGAATGTCACCGGCTAACTTCATTGCATGATTTTCATTTGCTTTTGTTTAATGTACGTGTTATTTACTGTTGATAAATACAAGGTGTTTGCCTGCTTTCCACATTGTTCCATGTGTTTACCAGGAGGTAGAGAGAGGCAGGGAAAGGCAGGGGTGTTTATGGCTAAGTAGTTTCTTGGAATACTGCGATATGTTACGACCTGCGTAAACAAATATTCAATGCACTGAAGTAAGTGCAATATGTAATTAGCATTTTAAATTCTTACTCTTAAGTCTTAGAGTATTACTTTTTAAAGGTTAATACAGGTACAGTAAGGATACAAAGTCTGAAACACATTGAAGCTTTATTGATTTTTGTGCATGTAACAAATCATAATCGGAAAAAAGAGATAAAGTTTTTGAAATGATGCGTATTGCACATTAACATTCTATTCCTAGTCAAAGGTTGAATATTCTATTGTAGAAAATTTATTACGATATGTAGTTTGCGTGTTCGCTTTACGAGCTTGTAAGCAGTTACGCCTTGGAGCGGAAGTGACATAACCTCGAAATGAGATATTTCACCGGGAGGAGGAGGAGGAGAAACTTTATTATTGCAGAAACCGTTGCGCGGTTTATTTCTGGGTGGTTCCCTCTGACAGGGCTCCACTGGCGATCGCGGCTCGCCGGGCCTGGTCGAGGGTCGCCAGTTGGCTTCCCAGGTCCAGTTCGGAGAGTCTCGCCTCCCAAGACCACGTAGTGAGTGTGTGTGTTGTGACTCGTGGCGAAATTGCGTCGCCCGGACGGTCGGTGCATTCGTGTGTTATGTGCGCGAGTGTCGCTGTGTGGTTGCTACACCAGGGACATGTTCGGGACGTATAACTGTCTGGGTAGATTGCGTGTAGACGAGACAAGTGTGGGTATGTGTTAGTTTGCAGGCGGCGCCAGTCCCTTGCCTGGAGTTTATTGAGAGGTTTGTGTGGGGGAGCGTATTGCGTTCTTCCGAGCCGTTGGTCCTGTAGTATTTGTTGACCTGTCGTTAATAACTCGTGGGTCGCTCGTCGGTCTGTCGGGGGCTGAAGAACGGTGTGGTCTGCCGCTCGACTAGTGAGACCTCGAGCTGCGCAGTCCGCCTCTTGGTTGCCCCGCAGGCCTTCGTGCCCGGGGCACCAGACGATACCATGGGTCCATTGTAGTGTGCGACCAAGGATTCGAATGGCTTGTATAGGGAGTGTTCCATTCAGGTATAAACGACAAGCCGCTTGTGAGTCAGTAAGGACACGGGCGGACCTTCCCTTGCTCTCGGCGTCGCGAAGTGCGAGAGCGATTGCTGCTGCTTCTGCTGCTGCGCTGCATGTGGCGCGGATGGAGGCTGAGGCTACCAGGTTCCCCTGATTGACAACGGCGATTGTGTATTTGAGCCCGCAACGTGGCGACGAGGGATACGGGCTAGCGTCCGTGTAGTACGTATCCGGGTCTCTGAAACAACGTTTGTGCAACATGCGGGCACGCGCTGCTCTTGTCTCATGATTGTGTGTGGGGTGCATGTTCTTGGGGATAGGGTCTACTACAATGTTCTCTCTAATGTGGTTAGGCAAGAGTTGTGTTTCTTCTTTGCAGTACTGAGGTGTCAGCGGGTACCCTAGCCGTTGAAGAAGGTGTCTTCCCTGTTGAGTCTTGTTGAGGCGCTCCCTCTGCGCTATGAGCGTGGCACTTGCTAGCTCCTCAAAGGTGTTGTATACGCCTAGCGCTAGTAATTTCTTTGTGCTTGTGCTTGACGGTAGCTGTAAGGCCGTTTTGTACGCGGTTCTTATAAGAGTGTCCATGCTTTCTGTCTCGCTTTTGCGCTTGACTTGATACGGTAGCGCGTACGTGACACAGCTGATGACGAGGGCTTGTACCAGTCTTAAGGTTTCGTCCTCTGTGAAACCATCTTTGCTGCGCGCTACTCTGGCGATGAGTGATGCGGTGCTTCTTATAACGTGATTTAATTTCTCTGAAGCTAGCTTGATGCCGTTGTTCTCCTGGATGTGCATACCTAGTATGCGTGCGGTCGGGACGCGCTTTATGGGTTGCCCGGAAATCTCGAGATGTATTGGCGGGGCTCGATGTTCCTTAGTTTGCTTAGGCCGGACTTGAAGGTACTCCGACTTGTGTGGGGCACACCTCATTCCTGCTGTGGTTAGGTATGACTCGATGTATCCGATAGCTGCGAGTAACGTGTTTTCTCTGTCGCCGTATGAACCCTTGGTTGCCCATAGAGTGATATCGTCGGTATAGAAGGCACATCCGAGTTTTGGGATGTTTTCCAGTTGTAAAGCAAGTTTTCTAAGTCCGATGTTGAAGAGGAAAGGAGATAATATTGACCCTTGCGGAGTACCCTTCTGCGGTAGATCATATATGTCCGATTGTACGCCTGCTATGCCGATGCGAGCTTTGCGGTGGCTGAGAAAAGCCACGACATAATGGTATACTCGCTCTCCGCATCCTATGGCGGCGAGGCCATCTAGGATGGTTTCGTGTGCTATATTATCAAATGCTTTTTCTACGTCGAGGGCTAGGAGTATGTTGTTGTTGCTGCCCGGTTGTGGGTTGAGGACCTCTTCCTTGAGGAGGAGGAAGACATCCTGTGATGACACGCCTTTCCGAAATCCGTACATGCAATTGGGGTGTAGACCATGTTCTTCCATGTGTTGTTCCATTCGAGTGAGTACAATTCGTTCAAGAAGCTTGCCTAGGCAAGACGTAAGCGAGATCGGTCGTAATTGATCGAGCCTGCGCGGTTTTCCTGGTTTGGGTATAAGGACTATGTGAGCTGTAGTCCATTCCTCGGGTAATGTTCCGCCCGGTGCCCATATTTCTTCGTTCAGCTGCTTTGTAAGGGCTCGCAGGGTTTCATCGCTTAGGTTTCTCAAGATGGCGTTGGTGATTCCGTCGGGACCCGGTGCCGTGTTTTTCTTGAAGCTCTGTGCTGCCGCGTATACCTCCGCATACGTGATGGGTGCATCAAGTATCTCGTTCGGAGCTCCCGGATATTGAGGGTATGGTTTCGGATGCTCGGTCCGGATTCCCGTGTACGTTTGCTGGAGTTCCTGTATGAGTTCATCCTCGGTTCCCGGATATTCGCCAACGAGTTTTTGTAGGGTTGTGTTTGTTTCTGTTTTGGTATTTGAAGGATCGATGATGCTGCGGAGTATGTTCCATGTCTTCTTGGTGCTTAGCGTGCCTTTAAGCGAATCGCAGAACGTGCGCCAATTGTCCCTGTGAACCTTCAGGGCATAATCGTTGGCCTGTTTAGTGACGTTTGAAATCCTAAGTCTAAGTTTGCGATTTAGCTTCTGTTTTCGCCATCTTCTTGTGAGGCCTCTGCATGCTTCCCATAAGTGTATTAGATGGTTGTCGATTGCCGGCGTGTCGGTATCGGTTTGGTACACTTTAGTGTTGGCGTCATATAGTTCTTTGATGCGTTTGGCCCACTCCTTGATCGTGGTTAAGCGGCCTTGATGTTCCGGGAAGGGCAGACTTGTATCTAAATCGAGCTGTTGCCTCTCCCTAAACTTAGGCCAATTTGTAATTTTGGCCTTCCCTAGTGGTCGGCGTAGTTTGGCCGAGGCGCTGGTGATTTCGATAATGTAGTGATCACTACCCAGCGAGTCGTCTAGGACCCTCCAGCTTGTTCCCACGGTATCGTTGGTGATGGTGAGATCAGGAGTCGTGTCCCTGCTGGCACTGTTTCCTATTCGAGTAGGCGTACCTGGTACTGTGGGAGTATTGTGAGGAGGAAGAAGAAGCATGTGCTTGCTGCGGACGCGTCCGCGCCGGCTCCCGCTTTCTCGCCAATTTCAATGTGCCTTTTGCCCAGTTTTGTGCCTTTTCTACTCGGAATCGGATTCTTGAAGTTCTCTTCTACCTAGGGAGACCACATTTCGGCAAGTGCGTGACCTCTGGACTTTTTTGCGAGTGATTTCAGCTCTCGCCGCCCCGCTTCGGGCTCTAAGCCTAACGGCGAGTACGGCCGCCGCCATTAACGCACGTCTCGACTCCGACCAAGCCGCCGCCGACCCCAGACGTCCCCGCGCCCACCCCGGCTGTGGTGACCTCCAGCGATCACAACAAACGAGCCTTCCACCCAAGAACGACCCTACAGCGATGGCATACGAAGTCAATGGCCAAGACATGCGCCCGGAAGACTTCACCGCAGACGCAGGGTGGACTATCGTGGCGCCGCGCCCGTCAGTAATCAAGACTGCGTTGAGCCAGCCCAACCTCGTTAACCACCAACGAAAGGGAGGAAATACCAACGCCAGTGTCTCAACAGCCAGAAACTCCTTGATCAAAGCAAGCAGGATGCCCGCGCTGCCCCAAGATGACATCAAGATCGTGATTCGCATACGTGGCGGTATCAACATAGCCAAGGTAGGCCAACTTACGGTCACTAAAGCAATTTGCATGGCTGCTTGCATCGAATCTACCGAGCGAAGCGAGGACACGATATGCCCCAATTTGAAGCAAAACATCATAGTGGTCAGCACACCGTCCGAAGCGAACGCAGCAAAATACCTCAGGATCCGCAGCATTTCCATAGGAGAGCAAACGTTTGAAACTACTGCATATAGGACGGCGCCGCACGAAACATGCAAATGCGTTATAAGAGGGGTTCCGCTCGATGAGACGCAGGACTCCATAAACCGCAAGATCGTCAACCCACGCAACCCGCTCGCTCTGGCGGCAAAGAGAATCAAGGAAACTGGCACGGTCATCATCGCCTTCGACGGCTTTCGAGTCCCGAACTATGTCAGATACGACAACGCCCTGATCAAGTGTTCCCTTTACCGAAAGCAGATCGCCATGTGCCATGTGTACGGCAGACTCGGCCATCGTGCCGACGTATGCCCCTCGCCCGACGACGCAATTTGCAAAGGCTGTGGACTAGCTAACCCTAACGCAGATCATGTGTGCACCTCGATCAAATGTGCGCTCTGCGAGGGAAATCATGTCACGGCAAGCAAGGAATGCAAGAACCGCTTCCAACTCCCCTACGTCGTCCGAAGACGACGAGTTGAAAGAAAAATCGCAGCAAACGCAAGCAAAAGCACCACGAGATCAGGGCCAATCGCCCTGAGTCAGCACGACTTCCCGCCGCTCAAGGACGCCGAGAGTAGCGCCATCGACGACAACGTGGCCGCCAACGCAGATGCTCGCTTGTCCGGCGAGCGGGGCCGCTCGAGATCGAGGAACCGCGGTCGATTGTCGTCACGATCGCGAGGACGCTCCAGGAACCCGAGCCAGCGATCCTCGTCAAGGATACGATTCGCCCCCAGCCCACGAGTTGGCGGTGATGACCGGTTGACGTGGGCCCAACGAGTTCAGCAGCACCAACAACAGGTGCGACAAGAACAGCAGCACCAACAGCAGGCCGCCAGCCAGGTGAGTCCGATGGCACGGCCAGAGCAAGTAGAAATAGCAAATACGATTAAAAGACTAGAACACGAAAACAAAGAGTTAAGGCAAACCATCACACAACTTGTCGAGGAAATCAGACAACTCAAAACGCCACCACCCCACGACTCTAATCAAACCGAAGTCACATCAGAACCCATGGTAGTGGAAGTACCGGTCGTGGAATCTACGCGCAATCCGCATAAGAGAAAAGCCGTGACAAACACACATCCATCGAGCACGGACAGCGACATTAGGGAAATCAGGGAACTGCTCAGCGGGCTTGCAACTACCGTCGCGTCACTAAAGGAAGGGCAAGACAAACTTGCGACGACAATAGGGACCCTCAAGGAAGGTTACGACAGGATAACGCTACAGATCAACCACATGATGGAGACGATCAACATCCATGGCGCAAGGCTCAACGCGCTAGAAATGGCAGACCACCCGTCTGTGACGTCACAGCCTACTACCACCAAGCTACCTCGAGCATTGTCGCTCGATAGACATAGCAACAACGTGGCCTCACAAAGGCCACCCAACGCCAACAACAAAGAAGGCTGTGCAAACTGAAACGTTTCGCCTTTGGCAATGGAATTGTAGGGGCTACGTCCGTAAAAAGGCCCCCCTGCAACAATACATTCGAGCCAAAAAAGACAAACCCCAAGTCATTCTCCTACAAGAGACAAATACCGCTACACCCTCGCTACCCGGCTATGACGTGACCGCAACGACACCGCAACACAAATGTAGAGGTATCGCCACGTTGGTCAGCAACAAGCTAGCCCACACGACACACAACATTAATCACGACCGCAGCAATTGCGAATTCATTCTCACGGAAGTCTTCCCTAGAGCCAAGAACGCCAAGAGCATATTCATCCTCAACGTTTACAGCAGCCCCAAGCACAGAGCACAAAAATTTAAGCAAATACTCCAGCTCGCCCGCAACCGTGCCGGCGACAACCCCGTGATCGTGGCCGGGGACTTCAACGCCCCTAACACGGCCTGGGGATACGTCGCCAGCAGAGCCAAAGGCAAGGACTTGCTAAACGACGCCGATGAACTAGACCTAACGCTCATCACGAACGCCGAGTACTCCACAAGAACGGGTAACTCGGTCAACCGCGACACAACGCCAGATCTCACTTTCGTCCGCAACGTTCCACACTATCAGTGGAACAACCTCTTCGAGGATCTGGGCAGCGATCATCACATTGTTGAGACAACAATTGACACCCCATCCAGAGGACCCAGAAAAATGACGTACGTCGATTGGGACAAGTTCCGCGAGTTCAGACACGAACGCCGAACAGGCAACGAAACAATGGAACAATGGACGTCGCAACTAAAGGCCGACATTAAGGCGGCCACGAAGGAAATAGAGACAGATCTTCCCGTTCAAAGCATGGACAGCCGACTGGCCCACATGCTCGAAGCCAAACAATCGCTCACCAGGAGATGGAAAGAACAAAGACACAATCGACGGCTCAGGAAAAGAATTTCTTCCCTCAACCGGCTGATTGCAGAATATTGCACGCAACTATCTAAGCAGCAATGGAACGAGGTGTGCGACGCCGCGGACGGCCGCATCAACAGCGGGACGACGTGGCACCTGCTCAAACATCTTTTAGATAGAACCAAAACCAAAGCGGACCAGGGTCGTACGCTGAACAAGATCATGCACGAGGAACTCAAAATTACTACGGAAAATAAGCTCATTGACCGTCTTGCCGACAAGTACCTCCCGCTGGCCAAAAATGCTAGAGGCACGACCGCCGATGCATATCGCGGCAAAGCCAACCCAGAGCTTGATCGGGACTTCTCAACCGAAGAGGTGCGCACGGCGCTTCAGAACCTAAACAGCAAGTCAGCGCCGGGGCCGGATGGCGTAACTAACAAGGCACTTAGAAACCTCGACGAAACCTCAATCGAAACCCTCACAGAGGAAATCAACAAAATCTGGAGGAATGGAGCACTACCAGAAGACTGCAAAACGGCCCTTATCATGCTCATCCCAAAGCCTGGCAAGGCGCCCAACATCAATAACCTCAGACCTATCTCGCTGACGTCTTGCGTCGGCAAGGTAGCCGAGCACGCGGTCCTAAACAGGCTCTCGAAACATCTCGAAGATAGAGATGTCTACCCCGCAGCAATGATCGGCTTTAGACCCGGGCTATCCACCCAAGACGCTATGAAGCTCCTCAAGCATCAGATCATTGACGCAGACACGAGAGACGCGAGAGTAATCCTAGGGCTAGACCTCGAAAAGGCATTCGATAATTTATCACACGACTACATACTCGACACGATCTCCAACCTCGACCTCGGCACGAGACTCTACGCTTATACAAAATCGTTCCTGAGCGACAGAACGGCCACCCTCCGTCTAGGGGAAATCAAGTCCCAGAAATACAAACTCGGAGGCAGGGGCACCCCGCAAGGTTCAGTCATCTCTCCGACGCTTTTTAACCTTGCGCTAGCCGGCCTAGGCAAGAAACTGGATCAAATCGAGAACGTCAAATACACGATATACGCCGATGACGTAACGCTCTGGGTCCCCGGAGGTAGCCTGGGATCAATTGAAAGCGCTCTGCAGGAAGCGATCGACGTGATCGAGGAATACCTCGCTCCCACCGGCCTGCGATGTTCGCCTGCGAAGTCGGAGCTCCTCGTCTACAAACCATCGAGGAGCGGTCCCAAACCAAAGAACGAAATCAGAGACACACACGTCATTACTCTCAGAACAAAAGACGGAGGAACCATTCCACACGTCAGCAAAATCAGAGTCCTTGGGATGTTCATTGAGAGCAACGGCTCTAACGCCGCTACAGTGGAGAAGATCGTGACAAAGTCGAATAATGCATTGAACCTCATACGACGCGTAGCCAACAGACAACACGGCCTTAAGGAAGAAAATCTTCTCAAGCTAACACACGCCTTTGCGCTATGCCACTTCACCTACGAGGCGGCCATGCACAGATGGAAGGTAGCGGAGAAGGACAAACTCAACGTACAACTGAGGAAGCTAGTCAAACTAGCGCTGGGAATCCCCAAGAACACCGAGACAGAGGTCCTGCTGCAACTGGGGGTACACAACACACTTGAAGAAATCGCCGAAGCTCAAGAACGGGCTCAATTGACAAGACTCTCTGGAACCAAACCGGGTAGAGACATCCTAGCCAAACTAGGTCATGACACCACAGTAATCGAGAATCTATATCAAAGCGTTCCGACGGACATACGCAACTTTTACACGGTTCGCCCACTGCCGCGGAACATGAACCCGGTGCACCATCAACCCAGAAGGCTGGCACGCGGATCGTTCATCCTGCGCGAAATACGTGATAAGAAGATCCTAGCCTGTTTCGTTGACGCGGCACAGTACCCAACCAGGAAAGCCTTCGTTGCCACCACGATCAATAAGCAAGGTCAAGTGAGAAACGCTCTCACAGTCAAGACCCACAAGTCCGAGATAGGAGAACAGGTTGCCATTGCACTCGCGCTCACAGACCCGACCACCACCCACGTCTACAGCGATTCATGCTCGGCCGTCAAAGCCTTTCAGAAAGGAGCAGTTGCAAGACAAGCACTACAAATAATCAATAGATCCGCAACGCTGCAGCATCACACCATCTGCTGGTTCCCGGCACACCTCGGAGAGATCGAGGACGCCCCTCGCAATCTCAATGAGATGGCTCACGGGAGCGCGCGAGACCTAACCTTCCGCGACGCCCCCTATTCTGGTCGTGACCATCCCAGCGAGAATCGGGACCCTCCCTCCACATATAACGAGATCATAAAGCACTTTTATCTAGACCGCAGAATATACAGCACACCTCACAATAAGCTCACCAGGCCTCAAGCCCTGACGTTCAGAATGCTTCAAACAAACACGTACCCCACGCAGAACAGACTCCACCACTACATGCCTGACCTATACAAAACATCATATTGCGAAAATTGCCATAGAACACTAGACGCACATCACTTGCTCTGGCCGTGTGGTCGGACCCACGCAAACAAGGATCAAGACTCCGCCAGGCTACAAGACGCATTACGCAGCACGGACCTGGCGGAGCAGCTCTGGGCCGTCCAGCGAGCCCACGATGCGGCCAGGGAGTTACAACTCCCGGTCCCAACGTGGGAGTAGCCCGCTCTATGGGACCTTGCGCCCCGTAGCTCGCAGGACCTTTCTATAATGTTACTCCATCCATCCACCTGGTACTGTAATTAGTGTGTATTCGTGGCGCTCTATGGCTTCTAAGAGCTTGGCGCCCTTGGTGTCTGCTTTCGAGTAGCCCCACGTGTTGTGCTTTGCATTGAAATCTCCGGTTATAATTAGGCGATCGCGGTACGCCAGCATTCCCTGTAGGTGCCGGAACAATGACGCGAAGTCAGCCTTTCTGTCGCGGGGGGGACTGTATACGTTGCATCCGACTTGTTTAGGGCTTCCCTTCTTGACAGGCCATATCGTGGTGATGAGATGTGGGATTTCCTCACCGGGGAGCACTGTGAGGGTGGTTGCCAAATCTTTGCGGACGAGCGTGGCCACCCTACGGTAGCTGGGGTCGTACCGGGAAAAATACGCGTGAAAGCCGAGCCTTAAAGACCGCCACTAGACATGGTCGTGCGCATATTGTAGCGTTGAAACGTCGGATATTATGCTGTCATGTCGTATTCCCTCGACACAGCATTTGACAGTAGTTGTATATTGTTTAAACTACTCCATCCTAAAATGCATACCGCGCTACAACTGGGGCGTTTTCGTGTACCGCGAGTAGCTTGTACACAAGAACTCAGAAAATGGGGACGACATACGAAAACCATGTCTCCTTGTGAGGGACACCTCGCAGTATTTGCAACACGCGGCGCGTGTGAATAACGGAAAGGCACGGAAAAGTACATAGTAACAGCACCCGAAGTCAACATAAAAAAGTGCAGCTTGATTGCCATTGTATCGCGTCAAGAAATACATATAGATCACAGAATCGAATCTTACCTATGAGTTTTTATCTTCCTTGTTCACGTGTCCGTGCTGATAGCACGTACCGCTAGCGCAATCCACGGCTCCACTTAATTAGTTTCACTGCTGAAGGCTCGCTCAGCCAGTATTTATAGGTGAAGTAGTAACGTTGTGTTGAGCGACCGGTGCCATTTCCCAACACAAACGGCGAAGTAGCTCTCGCGGATCCCGGTGTGATTTGGATGAAAACTCGCTGTGATCGCCGCGATCGGTGTGACGGCTGACCAACCGTTTGGCCGGTGGTTGGTGTGATTAAAATAGCCTCATGTGTAACAGGCTTTATGTATGAGGCGTGTACGACAGCGGCAGTCCTCTTCGCTCTTCCCTAAGTCGGCGCCATTGGGCGCTGCCATCACGAAGCCCGCACCCTCCGAGATAAATGGCTCACCGGTGCGGGCAAACGCTGGGGAACGCGTAGACTCAGTAGCACCTACTCTGTGACCCAAGTTGGCGAGAGGTTCATTGAGGAGCGGCACATACAGAATGCATTCATGGCGCACCACGCAAAACCGTTGGCGTGAAAGGCGTTCATTGAAAAGCTGCACATATCCAGTGAATATGTGGTGCAGCCTGCTAATGCATGGGGTGGCTTACCTTGAAGGACCCTTGTGACGTGGCTTCGATTCCACCCAGCATCGGAGAAACTTAAAGGATTGTTTTTGACATTGTAGAGTGGTAACCCCCCGTGAAACGTAACCAGTTACGTAAGTTGGCGTCAAAGGCCTTCATTGGAGAACGGCACACACCTACTGGCAGATACGCAGTCACCCAAGTTGGCTTCAAAGAGGTTCATTGTAGATCAGCACAGATCGAGGGGCACATACCCAGTGCTCTAAGTCGGCGTCAAAGAGTTTCTTACATAGGGACAAATAGGGACGCCAGTAAAATATTTGAACGAAGACTGTTGGTTGGTGCTCGCGCTCGCCCTGCTTGGCCATTGATCGGACCGCCTTCGTGTCCCTTGATGACTGTCGTAATGCTCGCCTAGAGTGTAACGTGTGCATGCATTTGGTGGAGGTGCTTGTTTAAGATTTCACCCTGGAACTCCGCACCCGGACTCTTCCTCCAGCCTCGGCTATGCCTGACCACGTGACACCAGAAGATGCCACCTCACCATCGACTCTCATCTGTTCCGGCGTTGTAAGGCAGCGAGACGCTGTTCTATTCAGTGGCGCCGACGACCACGATGTGGTAGACGCAGTCACCCTACGAGGACAGCCAGTCCTTTGAGCTCAGCAATGCGGCCCATCTATGGTTTCCTAACCAGAAAGGTCATATTCCCTACTGGTCGTATTTAGGACGAGCTTCGCGAAAGTATTCGGCCGACCGCTCCGCGCAAGCTCTGCGCAGTACAGCGATTGCGTGGTCGCGCCCAGCAATACGGCAAAACACTACAGCCTACATTGAAGATGTTGTAGACCTCTGCCGCCGCATCAACGCCTCCATGCCTGAAGCTAACAAAATTAGGCAAACAATGAATGAAATAGAGGACGACGCCTGCCACATTTTCGTTGCGAGAAGCCCCAGATGGTCGCCGTCGTGATTCAGTTCTGCCAAAGTTACGACGAGCTGAGAATACAACGGATATCTACACGACGCGCTAACTTCGACACGATAAGCATCCCGATTCTCGGCGTACGCGATGATTCTTGTGACCACACTTCCTTACTGCAGGAAATATAGCAGTTCGTTCACGAGGAAGTGGCCCGGCAATGCTCTCTTGTGCGGTGCATTTCTGAGCCTATGGAATCGTTCCCTCCATCGCTTCGAGAAGTCGTCAAACAGCAAGCTTCCGAAGCGCTACCTAAAGCCCAGCAGCACCCGCCTGTCTCTGCACCTCTGACCTACGCTCACCTCGAAGCCAGACCTCGAGCGTCATGCATCACGGATCATGGGCAACCACAAGGCGCAGGCCTAGTGGCGCCGCAAGCAGCTGCTACCTCCGCTGCTTTGTCATCCTCATATGCCTTTTACCATCCGTCAATTGATTCCCAACTCTCTGATAACTAGCGCACCTAGCTCTTGGAGGCCGTCAACCGTTTTCGGACATCTTTTGATCATCAAGAACCTTCTTTGGGCAGCACATCCGTCATCGTTCACTACACCTATATCGACGCCGGCACCCACACACCTCTGTGCCAGCGCCCGTATCGAGTCCTGCACGCAGAACGCCACGTCATTGACGACCAGATTAATGATACGCTTTCGCGTGGCGTGATACATCCTTCACAAAGCCCTTGGGCTTCCCCAGTTGTACTGATGAAGCAAAAGGTCGGTAGCATCACATTCTCTGTAAATTATCGGCGCCTTAATAAAATCACAGGCAAAGACGTATATCACCTACGCCCAAACGACGACTCCCTCGACTGCCTGCAAGGTACTGAGTTTTTTTTTCTTCTTCCACTACATGCACAGACTCGGCGGTTATATTCACCGACTCTCCGGCCCCCTGCAGAAACTTCTTGAGGGGCCGCATCTCGGCCGATGCACTCAAGATACTAAAAAGACGAAGCACTCCGCTCCCGTACACCTGCGTAACGGGGGTACCCGGACACGAGGGACTAGAGGGGAACGAAGCGGCCCACGCCGCTGCCCACGAGCACGTGAGCCGGGCTACACTCTTCCCACGTGCTCTCGGACCCGCGACAGAAGAGGCGGAGGCCATACCCACCAACTATTCGGCCATATTGCAACATTACAGGCTCGAGCATCGAGTGCACTCTCCACCGCACCCTAAACTCGACAGAGAAGAAACCCTGATCCTCAGACGCCTGCAAAGTAATACGTACACGCACGGAACGATAATGCATCGCCTCTACCCGACGCTCTACGGCTACCTCTGCCCACTCTGCAACGTACCTGACACTCTGGCACACTAGGTCCTGGAATGCCCGTGGCAGGAAGGCAGCGAAATGCAACCAGAGACGCACGCAAAACGAGCAATAGAAGCAAACGACCTATTCGAAACGTGGGAGGCTAAGCTAACCCTCGGGGACCGGGAAGACCAACAACTCGTCGCCAGGGCCAAGAGGGTAGTCGAAGCCAGAGGGTTCCTGGACTAAGGAGCCTTCCCACCTTAGGGTAATTCCCGTCATCGCTCGGGACACTGTTTCGTATAGTAAACGTTTTTTTCTCTCTCCTCGGGTCTTAGATCGGTGTACTGGCAAGTACCTGTGAATGAAGCTGACCACTGCAAGACTGCATTTGTCACTCCCGATGGGTTTTACGAGATAAACGTGATGACATTCGGCCTTTTCAATGCACTTGTCACTTTAGAACGTCTCATGAACGACATTTCTCGAGGCCTCAAATGGCACACGTGCCTTTCTCATCTGGACGACGTCGTAGTTATTCAGAAGGACTTCGACTATCATCTCATCCGCCTTACAAATGCAAGTGTCCTCACTTCACTTACAGATGCTGGGCTGCAGCTTAATTTAAAGAAGTGTCATTTTGCTGCACTCAAGCTCAAAATCTTAGGCCATGTTTGTGAGCGTGGTGCTCTTTCCGACCCTGCAAATTTTCGAGTCATCGCCGAGTTTCCCTGGCCGACAACAATGAAAGAACTCTGCAGTTCTCTCGGCTTTTGTTTGTACTTTAGGCGATTCGTCCGCAACTTTCCGTCCATCATCGCGCCTTTGACACAGCTTCTCGCCGAAAATCAAGACATTTGGGCTTCGTATCTCGCTTGCGAGGACGCATCCGTCACTTTACGCGATCTTCTAACATGCCCTCCTATTCTGCGCCATTTTGACCTGGACGAGCCTACAAGAATTCCTACGGACGCGAGCGGCGTCGGCCTCGGCGCGAATCTTGCCCAACACAAGTCTGGCTTCCACGAGTACGTCATCGCTTACACCAGCCGCACCCCCATCAAAGCCGAAGCAAACTATTCTGTTAGGGAGAAAGAAAGTCCTGCCATCATTTTGGCGATCGCAAAATTTCGACCGTATGTATACGGTCGACCATTCGACGTCGTGACTGACCACCATGCTCTGTGCTGGTAGTCTTCCCTTCCGGCAATCTTCCCATAATTTTAAAACTAAGCTCAGCCAGACGAGCACTTTAACAGTGATGCGATACGTTGATGACTTTTTAATTTTTCACAATACTAACACTCCTGACGTGCAGCCAGCTGCTGCTATAATATATTACGCCGTTTCGCACAGTTTTAGATTCCTTTGAATTGACCACGGAGCATCTGTCAGACATTAATCCGCGTTTTTTAGACAGGGAGCTCTCGCTCTCCAGCAGCCATCTATGTTGGGGCTATGCTCCTCAGTCTCATAAGAGCCTTCTTCCCTTTTTCTCCGCGCACTCAAAGAAAGTTAACGGCGGTATTGCAAGATCTTGCATGAAGATGGCCCTCATCATGTCTTGTGACAACCAAGTAGATGCAAGCTTGGAATTGCAAGTAGCCAGGCGGAAGCTCAGAGGTTTCCCGTTACCGCTTTTAACTAGCATCGCTGAAAGCCTTATATATAGCTTTCATTGATTACGAGAAAGCGTTTGATTCACTTGAAACCTCAGCAGTCATGAAGGCATTACGGAATCAGGGTGTAGACGAGACGTATGTAAAAATACTGAAATATATATATAGCGGCTCCCCAGCCACCGTAGCCCTCCATAAAGAAAGCAACAAAATTCCAATAAAGAAAGGCGTCAGGCTGCGAGATACGATCTCTCCAATGCTATTCTGAGCGTGTTTACAGGAGGTATTCAGAGATTTGGATTGAGAAGAATTGGGGATAAGAGGTAATGGAGAATACCTTAGTAACTTGCGATTTTCTGATGATATTACCTTGCTTAGTAACTTAGGGGACGAATTGCAATGCATGCTCACTGACTTGGAGAGGCAAAGCAGAAGGGTGGGTCTAAAAATTAATCTGCAGAAAACTAAACTAATGTTTAACAGTCTCGGAAGAGAACAGCAGTTTACGTTAGGTAGCGAGGCATTGGAAGTGGTAAGGGAATACTTCTACTTAGGACAGGTAGTGACTGCGGATCCGGATCATGAGACTGAAATATTCTGAAGAATAAGAATGGGCTGGGGTGCGTTTGGCAGGCATTCTCAGATCATGAACAGCAGGTTGCCATTATCCCTCAAGAGAAAAGTGTGTAACAGTTGCGTCTTACCCGTACTCACGTACGGGGCAGAAACCTGGAGGCTTACGAAAAGGATTCTACTTAAATTTAGGACGACGCAACGAGCTATGGAAAGAAGAATGATGGGTGTGACGTTAAGGGATAAGAAAAGAGCAGATTTGGTTAGGGAACAAACGCGAGTTAATGACATCTTAGTTGAAATCAAGAAAAAGAAATGGGCATGGGCAGGACATGTAATGAGGAGGGCAGATAACCGATGGTCATTAAGGGTTACGGACTAGATTCCAAGGGAAGGGAAGCGTAGCAGGGGGCGTCAGAAAGTTAGGTGGGCGGATGAGATTAAGAAGTTTGCAGGGACGACATGACCACAATTAGTACATGACCGGGGTAGTTGGAAAAGTATGGGAGAGGCCTTTGCGCTGCAGTGGGCGAGACCAGGCTGATGATGATGCTGATGCTGAAAGCCTAGCAACAAGCCTTAAAAGAAAACAATCGACAACTGCTCAATCTGAGAATCACTCAAGCCAAATGGTTGCGGGTATCCCATATGTGCAATAGGTTGCGCATAATCTCAGAAGGGTTGTCAGCGGGGCAGGCGTGCCAAAAATAAGTTAGGTAGCCTGTGCCACCCTAGTCAATCGGATAACCGAGAACAACAAGAAAAGTTATAAGAGCAGCACTTGACTTTTGTGACTGTGTGGTTTATAAGATTCCTTTTTCACGCAAGCGTTTTTATATCGGTCAAACGGGGCCGTGCATCAATGACCGCATGCGCGAACACTCACAGAAGGTTCACAAACAAGCTAGGAATAGTCAATTATCACAACATTGTGATGAATGCGGCTGCAATCCATCTTTTAAAGATGTGACCTATTTGTCAAGATACCGTGATGACCGTGCACGTCTTATTTCCGAAGCGCTTCACAGTCATAAAAGCAGCGAAGCATGTGCAAGCCTCCCATCCATTTCTCTCCTTCCGAAAAAGGTAGCCTTCCTATCTCATTGATTTCCATTTATTGCCCCTGTGCATGCTGAATTTCTGTTTCTTTTTCGCTTTGAGATAGCGGTAGAAGAGTATAAATACGTTGACTTTAAGAATAAAGGTTTGGTTGTTAGTCAGCGATCCGGTCTGTGTCCCTCCCTTCGTCCTGTTGTTTAGCACTGTTTACTGCTCTCCATTATAAACAATATTTTCACTTTGCCACTGTATGGCCGGTGAATCAGTCGGCTTATTACGGAAGCTTAAACTAATGTTTCAACAGAAATATGACTAAGTACTCGCGCCTTTGTTTTTGGCATCTGTCGAAGAAAGTGCTGTCTTGGAGCGTCTTTTTGGCCTCAGGGAACGTGAAACGAACTCTGAGTGCTGATATTGCAAAAAATTCTCAAGGGATAGTTTCAATCTGGAGGAAACTGAAATGAATCATTAGGCAACGTCTTAAACACATCAGCATTGTTTGTTTTTAAGGCGTTGAGTCTAAATGATGCCGGCGGAGCACGCCGGCCACAACGAAGGGCCTACGGCGCTCGTCACAGGCGAGAAAATGCTCTGTGGCATCGAAATTACGCCCTCTACTGCATTTCTGTGAGCTTAACAAGTCGTATTTCTTCGTGCCCTACTTCAAATTCCATAATTGTCTGCGTGACTCATAGCTAACGCATTTGGATTCACAGGTTGCCGAACCGAAAAAAAGAAAGCATGGTTCGGTTCGGGCTCAGCGCACTCCGATTTCGTTCCGGTTTAGTTCTGGTTCGGAGAAATAAAAAGATTGTGCGGTTCAGAAACGGGGTCACAAAACGAACCAGTTCGCGAATCTGTTCAGCACGGGGAGCATTGTCCTGCTTTATGGCGAAATACTGAAGATTGCTATCGACTCGTGCGCATGGCGTCTGCGCAGGCTTCGTCAGGAGATGGAAGAAATAGGTTTTCTGGCCAATTGAATAACATGAGTATTTACAGCAGCCATACACACAGCGAAACAAAAAAGAAACTATGGGACACGTTAACAATTCTTACGCTGTATCATCACTTTTCGATGAGTGTGTCGCTGACTTATGCCGCTGAGTTTAGTGTTGTGGCGAAATGTTGCTGAGTTTAGCCTTGCTGCGTTAAGTTTCCGAGTGTAATGTTGCTGCTGATGAGGTCGCAACAACGCAAGGCGACACACCGGCTTTATTGCAATATCTCGTTTGGGCAGAGAATACTGCAGGAGCTCGCTTCGAACGTTTCGTTGCGTTGCGATGGTTTCGGACTTCGTCGGTAGTGAACCGGCGTGCCTCCGTCCACGGTTTGCAGTCTCACCTGCTGGTGATGTAGACATAGAATAAGGAACCAACATTAGAGAAGTAAAACTGTACCTTCCACAGTGGTACGAAAATAAGAAGCGGCAGCGCATGGAACTTAGCGGGGGACCCGGCAGATGGCGCTACTTAAACAGAAAGCGGAAATGCATCTTTTTTAGTGCGATATCCAAGATGACCGCTTTTTACCGGTGGCGTACGCTGGTTACGCGGCGTGCTCGCCTTGCTGGCTTTGCGACATGCCTCAGCTGCCGCGTTTTAATTAACAGGATACTAAAGAGCCTCTACTGACGCCCATACAAACAAGCCACAAGTGAGTGAACAAGATGTGCGACTTTATTGGCAGAAGAAAAGCAGTGCACCTTCTCCTACAAGAACAGAAATAATATTTGCATGTCCAGATGCGCTGAAACCATTAACGCGAGCTCGTAAACTTTCCACTTTCGTCGTCGCAGATGGCGATCTGGTAGCGAGCGACAATCAGCTGCGCAAGCAAATTGGGCAGTGTCCCACCTGTTTGCGTCGACAGTCGCCGTGACTTGCATTGCGATGCAATCGGGTGACGCAAGGCATCTGCTGCCGCAGCCAACACAGCGACATGGACTACCCGGCATTTTAGGGTTACCTCCTTTCCAACCTGCACGTTTCTGTTTGTTCTTTCGGGGGCCGTTAATGTGTAACTCATACTTGGTGCCCCACATTCTCAATATGGGCATCACCATTTTGCAGCCACTTTTGCAGGCCTTTCCATCCATGTGGCTATCAACTTCATACACTTCGGTCAATGGAATCACGTGTGCTGGTCTCCGTTCACGCCACATCACGGCCGATGAAGGCCCACAAGCATAATTTGCCCGCAACTGCAGCAGGAAGGGTCCAACGGGGAGAGCACCTATTACTATGCGTGTAAATTGGGGGTTTTTGTCGCTGCGTGCACTGCAGGGGCAGATGGTTACCTCGAGATAATGTTGCCCATGCAGCTGACCAGGTCATCACATCCAAGAAACATAACACGGCGATCATTATCAAATGAGACTCGGCATTCAATCACCGCGAAATGTTCGGAAAATACACTGTACATTGGCTAAGATCCACATTACAACAGTGGGCATTCATGCACTACGCATCACTTACAGCACATTCAGCTATCCGACTTCAGGCACAGTGCTTGCCTACGTCGCACGTGGCGGTCTAGTAACGAGTGACAGCCAGCAGCGCAAGCAGATTAGACAGTGCCCCACCTGTTTGCATTGATAGTCGCCGTAACTTGCACTGCGAATCAGTCGGGTGACGCAGGCAGCTGCTGCCATAGTCAACACAGTGACACAACCACCCGCCATTTTAGCGTTACCTCCTTTCCAACCTGCACGTTTCTTTGTTGTTCTTTCGGTGGCCACCAATGTGTCCCTCACACTTAGTGCCCCACCTGCTATCAATATGGTCATGGTCTGTTTTGAGGGAATCACCATTTTGCCGGCACTTTTGCAGGCCTCTCCACCCATGTGGATATCAACCTCATACACTTCGCACCATGTAATCACGTGTGATAGTCTCCGTTGACGCCAAATCATGGCCGACGAAGACTACAAACAAAATTTGCACCCGGCTGCAGCAGGAAAGGATGGAACGGGGAGCACCAATCGCGGTGCGTGCAAACAGGGAGTCTATGTCGCTGTGTGGACTCTAGGAGCAGGTGCTTACCTTGAGAGGCTGTTGCCCAATGCAACTGACCAGGCCTCCACATCCGAGAAATGTAACATTGCAATCATGACCAAGCAGGACAGCATTGAAATAAGACTCCGCAATCAAATCACTTCAGCATACCTCTAACATAACGCATTGGCACTATACACTATACATTGGCTACGATCCAAATGAAAACAGTGAGCATACATGCACACGGGTCGCTTGCGGCAGATTCAACCGCCCGACTGTAGGCATAGTGCTTGATTTCGTCGCACACAGTAGTCTGGTGCAAGCAAATCGGACAGTGTGTCCCACGTGTTTGCACCGACAGTCGCCGTTAAAGAGGAGCAACTTGCATTGCGAAGCAATCGGGTGACGCAAGCATCTGCTGCCGCAGCCAACACAGTGACATGGAGTGCCCGGCATTTTAGCGTTACCTCCTTGCCAACCTGCACGTTTTTTTGTTCTTTCGCATGCCACTAATGTGTAACTCCCATTTGGTGCCCCACATTCTCTAAATAGGGGCATGGTTGGTTTTGTGGCCATCACCATTTTGCAGCCACTTTTGCAGGCCTTTCCACCCATGTGGATATCAACCTCATACACTTCGCACCATGTAATCACGTGTGATAGTCTCCGTTGACGCCAAATCATGGCCGAGGAAGACCAGAAACAAAATTTGCACCCGGCTGCAGCAGGAAAGGATGGAACGGGGAGCACCAATCACGGTGCGTGTGAACAGGGAGTCTATGTCGCTGTGCGGACTGTAGGAGCCGGTGCTTGCCTCGAGAGACTGTTCCCCAATGCAACTGACCAAGCTCCGACATACGAGAAACGTAACACGGTGACAAGTACCAAGTCAGACAGCAGGGAAACCAGGTTCTGCAATCAATCACTTCAATGTAGCTTGCGCAAAAACATAGGCTGTCGAGGAAGAATAGCAATCCTGAATGAGACTAAGAATTAAATATGGGAATGAGAAGCTTGCATTGAAGAAAGAAGCCACTCTACCTTGCAAGCACTGAAAGCGAAAAAACATTAAGAAAAGCTAAATGGTACATTGAGATATTGTAAAGGTTAATGCAAGAGACACGCCAGTGCCGCATCAGCTATTTCAGGAGTGGAATTCCACATGGCAACGTACACTAGAAAATACTGCTACAGATATATTATGCTTCTAGACAGTGACTGGTATTAAGTATGAGCAAAGAATTGGTTCACCTTTAATGTTTGGATGATGAAGAGGAATGATCTCTAACAAGAATGTATAATGAAAAAGCTTGCATTCATTGAAAAAAAATTATACTTGGCAGAAATGGAATTTGGCAAGGCCTGGAAGCTCACTAATGAAGGGCAAGCTGACGGAACTCTTTTGGTCAGCGTCATGTGTGCCTGTTCAGAGGGTGCAGGTACATCTGAAGACACAGAATTTTTGTTGCTGAGGTACCTGGATGACTCGGCCAATATCCGTGCTGGTGAAATGATGGCGGAGGCTCTTTTCACTCTTGACACAGTCGTCCGTGGACTTGATATCTCATCCAAATACACTCTAAGAAAAGTTTACACGCTTTGGAGTGCCCCTTCTTCCACACAACGATAATCGTCATCTGCCTTGATGCGTTTCCTTTCTTGAAAACGCAGCGTGCGCTACTTTCCTGTTGGGAATGCTATCATGCTGATAACGCGCATGCCGTTCGTTACTGGAAAGTACCGGGCTCGCAGCGGTAAAGAAAGGAAACGCATCAAGGCAGATTACGATTATTGTTGTGTGGCAGAAGGGGCACTTCAAAGGGTGTAAACTTTTCTTAGAGTGTAATTCTGGAATGGCTTCTTTGTTCGTGGTGTAAACCCTTGCGAATTCGGCTCCAGCCCCTTCATGTTGGTGTAGATGGGGGCTCCCATGATGACCAAGATGTACTTGGCACAGACTCTGTTGGGGCAGAGCAGTGACACATGAAATATAGCAGAGATTATCGAATCTCATGTAGTGTTTTATTTTATGTTCGAACCAATTATGCTGAACTGTAAACATGAACAGACGTTGAAATCATCTGGTACAAACAAATGACATGTTTCTCAAAACTAGCAAGCCAATACAGCATATATCAGGCATATTTATTTCTGAATGAGGTGTTTACCTTGTAGTAGCAGCCAAAGTTCACACGATGACCTCGTTGTAGCAGGCAGCAGCTTCTGTTTAGTGCATGGAGTGTGTTGCTTTATACTGGAACCGTCCTCATCACTGCATGCCTGGAACAGAAATTTTTACAGCATCAGAAAGTGAATAAGCACAATTTTGCAATATAAAATGCGAAAAGGTGTGACATATACATTGCAATTTTTTGTGACTACAGAACACATGTAAATGTACACTGCTGGTTCTAGGGTGCTTAAGCAGCATGGTGAATAAATATTGTTACTCTCCGTAAAATTGATGTCTGCCTAACTATAATGCATGTCAACAGCTCAAGTATAATTAAGATCACAAATGAGACCATTTGTGCGCTCGTTTGTACACTAGAAGAGATCACACTGCTGGTTTCACAAGGAAATAGATGAAAGACATGAAGCTATTAGAAATGAGGCATTGTTCTTCTGCATGAACGTGATTCAGCGCTTCACTACTGCCTAAATAAATGTCCTGAGGTAATCCAAACTGAACAGCAAGAACATTTGGAAGCAACAGCTACGAAATATGGGCGAATTATCATGCATGCAACTGTTTAATACAATAAATTCAGTACATTAGCCTTAGTTTATCAAGGGTTTATTCGGTTCTGTGTACGAAAAAAGTTGCCGGCGGACTCGAAAAAAATACATTGATAAGGCTACACATTCACCCATGGCTACGGCTACAACGAGATGAAAAATGTGACGGGCGTCCTATATCGCTTTATCTTTCATGAGTGTGTGTATAATGATGGCTTCGCAACATAAAGTTCATTTCGGAAACAGCAATGGAGGGCTCTGGCTGCCCATATGTAATGCAGCATCTAGTTTGTTAACTAGCCTCCGCCTGTAAGTTAACGAGACAAATATATTGCATAGCGATTGAAGCAGCGATGTTAAACGACTCACCGGTATTGCCCTCCTCAGTCGCAGCAGGATCCGGCTCCCATATCGATACACACGTGTTCCACATGGCTCACGACTGAAACATAGCTTTCGGCCTTACACCCTGTAGGATTTGGAGACGATCTCGCCGCTGCCACCATTTGTAAGATTTGGAGTCGGGCTTGTAGGACGATCGGACGAACTTGGGGCGACAGGACTAGGCGAGCAGGGTTTATTTACATTATTTACAGTTTAAACAAGACATACATCGACAGTCTGGCGTGACTCCCAAATGGAGCCCGCAAGACAAAGCATACAGCAAACGAGCACAAAGCTCACGAGTACATTTCGAGCACGGTAACGAGCACCCACTAGCAGCCGACAACAGCCGCTTATAACCACTCTGTTCGACGTCATCGCAGACTACACGCCTTTTTGGAGGAGGAGGGCTCACACACACGTGCCGCACAGGTTTCAGTGCTCTCTCGAGGGCAGACGATCTTTGCAGCGCAGTCGTCGTAGTATCCATTGTCTGGCGTCCCCGTAGTCAGCTGGTCACGCCCTACCCCAGTCGGCGCCTCTAAACTCCAGAGCTGCCTTTTTCCTGTAGTCGCCACATGTGTCGGCATAGTGTGACGAATCCTGTGGCCCCCCCGTACCGCAAAGCACCCTTTTGCCAGGGAGGCTGCCCCAGCCGCAGAGACCATGACGACCCGGCAAATTAACCAACAATGCACGGGGCGCCAAACGTGGCCAGCCCTGCTGTCGTCACCGATCCTCCAAACGAGGCGCATGGTCGATTAGCGCTGTCCTCGCTGGTTCTCTTCGGGGAAGATCGCAACGCTCGCTGCTGCAGCTGGCTGAGAAAACCTGCAGGTCCGCAACTCGGCATGCCATTCCTAACAGCTCCTTCATGGCCCGAAAAATCTCGACTGGCCAGTGCTGACAACCACTGGGCAAGAAGAGAATGGCTGGCGAGCAAGACGATGGCTTCGCTCGCTGCAGCCCCTGCGCACTTGGAATGCCTTCAACCATCTCACAACAACTGGCACAGAAGAGTCGATCCCGGCAACACAATACCACTCAGCGTGCAAATGCCCGGAATCAGCTGTTAACCTACCAGGCTTCCTATCAAAATTTCAATGCAAGCCACTCAACTGGGAATCCCAAATCTTGCCCCAAAATTTCGTGCCGCCAAAGCGAGCGTTAACGTTCCCGTTTGAGTTCGACCAAACCTGACCGTCGCGCTGCACAAGAATAAAGGTTTACGCAGGACTCAACTGAAGGCTCTTAACCACCAATACCCGAACATAACTTAAGCAGCCTAGCTTCACGAACAGTCTGTTGTTACCCTATCACAGTGGCGTACTTATCTCATGTACGGTTGCCACTGAACCGTCTGGCCAACTCCACAGGTACGTAATCAGAATTGCGCTAGCTTTGTGGTCTCTATTCAGAACGCGTACTTGCGTCGTACGTAAGCATTTCCTCACGCTTACTCACATTTGTTCCTTTAGTCCAAACAGGACACGTTCCTTAAACGAACAACCAAACTTGCATAACTTACGCAACACAGAGGAACCTTTAAACAAATGCGTCTTCTAATAACTAGCTCCACGCACGCTTACTAGAGAAGTCAGAACACGGCTGCCCTCAACACACCCGAGCAACCCAGTCATAAACCTTCTGCTTCCTTCCGTACGAACAGGACACGCGCTAATGGAACTACGAATGCTTAGTGCAAATCACGCACTTACTCAAAACCTACGCGCTTAACCTTAGGAAATAAAAAAACATAATAAATAAGAAGGTTAACTAATAGACACGCGCTTTACGATAGGCCTCTGAACGATAACCTTGACACTCAGGTTACTCACACACAAAAAAAGAAAGTCTATATACTCATTAAGTAACACTCGCGAGACTAATTGTTTAAATAAAACACCTCTTTCAAACCTCGGACCTTCTCAAACGAAAACATAAAGCTCATACTTTTACATATTGAAAGAAATTTTAGTCTTAAATTGCGAATATTTCCAAGTGCTCAACAATTAACAAAACAAAACAAAACGTTTCACTCCTACGAAGCTCTTTGGCCTCTCGCTTCTAACGTTTACGACTGACTCATACTTTTGAGCCTTACTCGAGGTGGTCGCGGTTCGAAAGCTATTCTGGCTACCCAGGAACAACAAAAGGGCCGACACACTATCAGCTCCTTGAAGACGTTAAAATCTCTGGCCAATTTGTGTCCGGGCGCCCCGCTTTCATGACGATCTCGACCGACCGCGTCACGTCTCCGTACCACCTCGCCTCGTCTTGCCACCTTGCACTCCTTTGCACTGCACGCTGAACTTGGAAAAGAACGACGGAACGACGAGGAACATAACTGCCCCGTGCCCTTTGTCCGCGTCCGTGCAGAGCATGCTTCTCAGTCTCCTTTTGACCGGTGGCTCGAACGTGTTGGATGCGTCAACATCGTCAACGACGACCGAACCTTTCTTTTCCTGGCGCCCTGGCTTTTTACGTCTTGCGCTGTTTTTGGCTGCGCTACATTATTTACCGCTTTCCGATCTTTAACGCGCTTCTTTTTACGGCGCTTTCTTTTTGAAGTCTCTTTCATGTCGCCTTCTGGCGCCTCGTGCTGGCCGGTACTCATCTCGTCGGCCTGGATCGGTCTCTTACCCGCACAGTCTGAATGATCCTTAAGTAAATCATCCCTCTCTTGGCTACCTAGACTGGCGGAGAGCCGCACCGATCCCTGAACAATGCAGTGGTCTTCCCCTGAGCTACGGAGCTCGCAATCCTGCGAACTGCCCTCAATTGCATCGTTCAGCTCGCACTTCACTTCGGCACGCAGATCTGGCTCGACATGGGTGCTCGCGTCGGTCTGGCCATCCTTACTCTGTACCTTGCTAACGTTACAAGCGACGCACACGCGCGGTGACTGTGCCAATTCATTCATAGCTGGCCTAGCTGTCTCTACAGTGCTCTGTTGGCACAGCACCTCGTCGCGCTCACTCTGGCCTTTAACGACCTGTGCTGCCACTAAGGCATTGTTAGCTGTAGCACTTTCAGTTCACCTATGAACGTGCTGCTAATCTCGCAAGTGCTACTCCTTCTCTCGGCTTTTGAGCAAAATCTGCTATATGCTTCTTCCCACTTTCGCAGCGTCCAGCCTACAGATTTCTCAAGCCGCTGTTCTCTTCGTGCGTTTAACTGCTGCAAATCACCTATCTGTTTCTTCACTGCTGCCATTTCTTTTTCAAGCTCTTTACGTTTTTGCTCACGCTCTTGGCGTTCTTTCCTGATTGATTCCCATTCCTTTCTTTTGCTTAGAATTCGTTTGCCCATTTGTTCTATGAATTTCAAATCATTGCCACTTTGCAAAATGGTTTTACGAATTTTTGATTCCTTCAAGTCCTCCTCTACGTCCACCTCGATCTCCTCACACAACCACAACAGGTCAGCTCTCGTCAAACACATTAGGACCATGGTCGCTACATTAAACTTTGGCTCTGCTGTCACACAATACTTGCTGCGATACCCACGCAAATCAGAATACAAGTAAAGGATCCCAGTGAATCAAATCTACAAACACAGAGAAATTGAAGCCTGGTAAATCTTACAGCCAAAACCAAACGCTTACCCACTGAAGTAGCGCCATATCACCAGTCCTTCTCCGCCGTATCGAGTCAGTTGCAAGAGGTGGTCAATCCCAAGTCGCATTCAACTTGATCAGGATACCGGTCGGTCACTATGTGCCAACGTCCGTCAGCTGCCGTTGCTGTCTCCGAGTCGTAGGCCGATCTACGAGCCGTAGGCGGATCTCACCGCTGCCATTGAGATGTAGGATTTGGCGGTCGTAGTTGAGGGAGGACCTTGGCTCTTCGTCGGGACTGAGGAGAGCAGGATTTATTTACATTATTTACAGTTTAAACAAGACATACATCGACAGTCTGGCGTGACTCCCAAATGGAGCCCGCAAGACAAAGCATACAGCAAACGAGCCCAAAGCTCACGAGTACATTTCGAGCACGACAACGAGCACCCACTAGCAGCCGACAACAGCTGCTTATAACCACTCCATTCGACGTCGTCGTTCGACGACATCGCAGACTACACGCCTTTTTGGAGGAGGAGGGCTCACACACACGTGCCGCACAGGTTTCAGTGCTCTCTCGAGGGCAGACGATCTTTGCAGCGCAGTCGTCGTAGTATCCATTGTCTGGCGTCCCCGTAGTCAGCTGGTCACGCCCGACCCCAGTCGGCGCCTCTAAACTCCAGAGCTGCCTTTTTCCTGTAGTCGCCACATGTGTCGGCAGACTGTGACGAATCCTCTGGCCCCCCGTACCGCAAAGCACCCTTTTGCCAGGGAGGCTGCCCCAGCCGCAGAGAGCATGAAAATCCGGCAAATTAACCAACAATGCACGGGGCGCCAAACGTGGCCAGCCCTGCTGTCGTCACCGATCCTCCAAACGAGGCGCATGGTCGATTAGCGCTGTCCTCGCTGGTTCTCTTCGGGGAAGATCGCAACGCTCGCAGCTGCAGCTGGCTGAGAAAACCTGCAGGTCCGCAACTCGGCAGGCCATTCCTAACAACCCCAAGTGAAATAACGCGAGATATCGAAGCTCAATAAACTGGTTTTAGCACAGAATAACCAACCGATGTAGGAACCAAAAAATGCGTACCTGCCGTGCACGTGAACATACCGGTAAAAATTTTAAATACAGGCCAGAAGTCACGTGGGAGGTCGATGATGCTGATGCTATTTTGCGTTAAAAATGGCAAAAGCATCAAATATGATTAGGAAGAGTGCAATGTAAAACTAGTAATGATAATTTTGTGCTCTTTGTCATGTAATAAAAATGCTTCGTTTATTGTTGAAGGAAGTTTGTAGGTTAAAATTGCGCTTACTACGGCGTCTCTAGCGGGGGGTAATGAGCTCACGGGGGAAGTTTTTTAGTTGGTGTACTATGCCTGCTTTCTAGCAGCGCCACGCGGTGAATTTTTTTGCCCTCTGCGGCCATTTGCTGAACTTGAGAATGTTCGGGGCCAGATGTAGACGTGAGCGGTTCCCCTTCGGGCCGAGGGGCCGACAGTGGCGCCACTCCTACTGTGCGCGCCATCTGATGAATCGCCCGCCAGGGAGAGCCCGCATAGCCTCGCAGATCTTTAACTAGTGTTTTGAAGTGTTTTCTGTTGCATGGTGTAGGGGCGCAAATTTTGAATTCATTGGTAAGAGTAGCAAACGTACCGGCTTTGTCTAGGTCTGGCGGCTCCCCCGTTAGGCCTAGTTGGTAGGAGGGACCTATTGATAGGCTTAGTTAATTCTTTCAGCTAGCTCCTCGGATTCTTACATGGGGTAGGGAGTGATAATTCTTTTTTTTAGTTTGGGATAGCGGTCGAGGTCGGCTTTGCTTGAGTGATTTGGCGAACTTCCTCGTTGGGCCTAGGGACGTAGGCCTAGCGATGAAATCGAAGAACATGAACGCCGCGGGGGACGGGGAGCAAGTGCAGTGCGACGAGTGCCTGCGATGGCGCTTCCTCGACGAAACAAAGTTCCAGAATTTAGCAGACGCGGAGGGGTCTAGCTTCACGTGCAGGTCGTGCGAGGGCGTCAGGGAAGCCGTCCAAAAACTGGAAGGGAATTGGGCGGCTAAGTTCGACGAGCTTAAGGCAGAACTGAGGGAGGAACAGGAGAAGCGGGTAGCACTGCAGGCGAAAGTTGACAATTTTGTCAAGGTGGAGGTGGCCCAGGCCGCGCAGTTAGTAAGGACCGTGGCCGAGCTTGAGGAAGAAAAAGAAAGGACCGCCGAA
The DNA here is from genome assembly GCF_050947875.1 of Dermacentor variabilis. Lineage (NCBI taxonomy): Eukaryota > Metazoa > Arthropoda > Arachnida > Ixodida > Ixodidae > Dermacentor > Dermacentor variabilis. The sequence goes on along the minus strand of NC_134571.1, from coordinate 6,798,664 downwards.
CTGGAAAGGCGGCTCGACGCGCTGGAGACGCGGGCAGCGGAGAAGGTCGGGTCAGGACAACAAAGTGCTGGCAAAAACTCAGAAAGTAGGGTAGAACCTACAGGCGAAGTGGGAGGCAGGGAGCCAGAGCAAGCCATCCTCAGCTCGCCGCCGGTGAAACGGCGTAGTTATAGTGAAGCTGCACAACGCGCCCCGAGTGAGGCGACGCTGCAGCCACAGGGGCGCCAGCGGGCGCAAAGGGAGGGGCAGCAGGCACAGGCTGCAGTCGAACAGTTTGCACGTAGAAGGGTCCTGGTGATAGGGGACTCCAATGTGGGGAGGGCCGAACAGGGCGTGATGGCGAGAGTGAAGGCGGACGGGCGAGTACAGGTGGAGGCGCAAGCGGGCAAGGGCATGGCGGAAGCAATGACCAAGGCGCGGGAAGTAGTTAGGGTCAGCACGGAGAGCGACAGGTTGGTCATTATGCATTCTGGGCTCAGTTACGTACTTAAGGGGAGAAGCCAGGACCTTGAGAGGCACATTGAGACTGGGCTGAGTAAGCTTAGAGAGGCCTCCGGGAGGGCGCATGTGACCATATGCACTATCCCAGAGGTCCAGGGCCAGGCTTACCAGGTAGAAAGGAGGGTGGTTGAGGCCAATCGGGTCTGAGCGGACGACTCGGGTACAGCGTGATGGAGGTCAACAGGGACGTGTACGGAACCGGCTTCCGGCCTTTTGTGCAGGATGGCATTCACTACAGTGGTGCCACTGGCAAAAGGATAGGGGGCAGGATGGGTCGCCAGGCAACAGCTTTTTTAGGGTGACCCAGAGCCCTGAAAGAAGCAGTGTGGGCGTGGACGATTCGAGGCAGGAGCCACAAACACGCAAACATCGGTACTATAGGAGACGTGACAGGAATAAGCGCAAGAGCCAAATTAAGTCAGACATAGGGTTCATTAACATGCAAGGTGGCAGAAATAGGCTAAAATGGGAGGAAATTGAAGAACAACTAAGACAGGAGAACTTAATGGTTCATGGGTTTGTAGAGACACATCTTAGGGACATGGAACAACCGCCCTGTAACCCTGATTATGCATGGGAATACTGCAACAGAGTGCAGGGTAGCAGAAAGGGTGGGGGAATTGGAGCACTCATTCATAAAAATACAAATTGGCAAAGGGTCAAACAGGAATGCAAGGAGTATTTATGGCTAAAAGGAAAAGTAGCAAGGGCGAAAACACTTCTAGGCTTTGTATACCTTTGGACAGGATCAAATGCTAAAGAGGAAAACAAAAAAAAATGTTGGACTGTATAGCAGCGGATATCAATGAGCTAGGAAAAGGATGTGAAGTAATTGTATTAGGAGACATGAATGCGCATGTTGAAGATATTTATTTATTTATTTATTTATTTAAAATACCTTACAGGCCCATTTAAGGGCATTGGGTAAGGGGGGACACAAAGTAAGTGTTTCAACAGGAGTAAATAATATAAACATCAATACAGGCTTTCACAAGATAAGTAAAGCAGTACAGGAGTAGAGAATATAAATATCTATGCATGCATTCACAAGATAAGTAAAACGAAGTTCAATAAATGTTTGTCTAGGCTAAGCTTTAGAGAGCGTAAACACAGTAGTATACTCATGCTCACAAAAATATAAAAATACAAGTGTGAAAAACAGCGAAGGAAAGCAGGTCAATAACATCCTTATACAATGTTTCTACAGGAAATTCAGCAATTCTTCGCGAAAAGCGTCACGATCTGTTATGCTCGCAATGTTATCAGGAAGGCTGTTCCATACGGTTATGACACGTGGCAGTGCTGATGCGTTAAATGACAGTGTATTACCGAATATGCGCATGAAACTATGGCTATTGTTAAGGCGACGTGACGTGCGCGCTGGTACTTCAAGCGGCAACACATGAGCTCGATTACCATGGACGTATCTATGGAAAAGGCAAAGAAGACTTATCGTGCGACGAGTTTCAAGTGGCTGGAGCGAAATACCTGCTTTGATCTTGGTCACGCTGCAAGTTCTGTCGTAGTTACTTGTGATGAAGCGCGATGCCCTGTTCTGAATTTTTTCTAGCATATCAACTAAATAATTTTGATGTGGTGACCATACTGATGACGCAAATTCTAACTGTGGGCGAACAAAAGTCTGATATGCTAATTTACGAACTGTAGCAGGGGATTTACGCAAGTTCCGTCGAAGATAACCCAGAGTTTTCGAAGCTTTTGCGCAGATAGCCGTTATATGTGTACTCCAGGAAAGATGAGCTGTGAGTTCAATGCCAAGGTACTTGTAGGACAATGTCGGAGGTACGGCGGTGTTATTTAGGACGTAGGAAAAGTGAGAGTTTTGAATGTTTACGCTAGAAGGACATAACTTTACATTTGTCTGAGTTCAGGGTCATCTGCCACGTACTGCACCAGAAACTGACAAGGTTAAGGTCGTTCTGCAATGCTAAATGGTCATCAGATGTTTTTATTGTACGGTATAAAATGCAATCGTCGGCGAAAAGCCTTATCTGCGATGATATGTTTTGTGGAAGGTCATTAATGAAAATTAAGAAAAGAAGAGGACCAAGGACACTGCCTTGCGGTACGCCAGATGTAACGTCAGAAGTAAGCGATGAGTGGTTATTAACAACAGTGAACTGTTGCCGCAAGGAGAGAAAGTTTCGGAGCCAAGATAAAGTTAATGAATCCAGCCGGAGCGCGGATATTTTTGAGATGAGGCGACAATGAGCGACACGATCAAATGCTTTGGAAAAATCTAAGAATACACAGTCAGTCTGCTGTTTGTTATTCATGCTGGAATGTAATTCTGTTGTAAATTCAAGCAACTGAGTTTCACAAGATAAGCCTTTTCTGAATCCATGCTGGTTAAAATAAAAAAAGTTATTTGATTCTAAATGGCGGTAGATATGCGATGCTATGATATGTTCCAGTAGTTTACAGCAGATGCATGTTAATGAGATGGGACGGTAATTTCGCGGAGAGTACTTGTTATCCCCCTTGAATACAGGGATAACCTTTGCGATTTTCCAGTCCAGGGGTAGTTCGCCAGATGCTAAGGATTTCCTAAAAATATGACACAAAATTTGGCTTGAAATTGTAACGGTATTTTTTAGTATTTTGGAGTTGATATTGTCTATACCGGAGGATGTGGATAATTTCAGATTATTTATTAAAGACGAAATGCCATCTGCTGTAATATCTATTGGATCCATAAAAGGATATTCAAAGTCGGGAACTATGGGAACAGTGGAACAGTCTTCCTGTGTAAAAACAGATGTGAAAAAATTGTTAAACGCTACTGGACAATCAGCGTCAGACAGAGGGCTTTCAGCATCATCATGTAGCACAATATTGCGGACAGTGTTAGCTGGTGATATGACTTGCCAGAATTTTCTGGGATTGTTGATTAAAAGAGATGGCAGGTCACGTGAGAAATATTTGTCTTTGGCTGCGCATAGCTCTTTGCAGTAAAATGTTAGAAAATCACTGTATGTTGCCCAAGATGAGGCTTGATTGTCCCTTCTGGCCGCCCGATACAGACGCTTCTTCTTGTTTCTTAGTGTTCGAAGGTGCTTTGTAAACCAAGGATTAGATCTGTCATTCGCTATAACGATTTTTGGCACGTAAGTTTCTACAAGAGCTGTTAATTTTTTCTTAAAAAGTTCCCAGCTGTCGTTTACCGATCTTGAATTAAAGAATGGCAGAAACACTTCACTAAGAAAGATAGCCAATTCAGCATTAATATTTTTATAGTCGGCATACAGACTCCACAGGTAACATGCTGCTGGATATGTGTGAGAGGCTTAACTTAGTTGTCTGTAACTCTACCGAAAAGTGTGACGGGATCATAACATGGGAGGTAGGGGGTCGACACTCGACAATAGATTATGCGTTAATGTCACATAGGATGTACGATAGATTAGGAGCCATGATTATAGATGAACAGGGCTCCAGAAGTGTAGGTAGCGACCACAAACGTATCAAGTTGAGTTTTAAGAGGGAAACTAAAGCACGAACGACGCGCGAGGAAACGCCAGATGTGATTTTTTACTCAGAAGACCAAGTGGAAATAGCGGCCAAACAAATTGAAGAGGAAATATCAGAGGGTACTGAAACTGATTGGACTTACCCAAAGTTAATGCGACTATATGAGCGTGAGCTAGGTAAGGCGCGAGTCAGGAAAACAAGACAAGGGATACGAAAACTCAGGAGCTGGTGGGATGGCGAGGTTAAGAAGGCCATAAAGAAACGTCAGGAAGCCTCCAGGGAACACAGGTATTCCAAAAGTAAGGGAGAACCTGAAGCAGAAGTAGAGAGGAAATGGGTAAACTACATAAAATGCAAAAGGGAAGCATCCTATTTGATCAACGAGAAAATCAAGACAAAAGGGTCCCAATGGCTGTCAAAAATAAGCAATAAAGAAGATAAACAGGCAGCTAGAAAATTCTGGCAACATCTGAACTCCTTGGGTAATAGGACAAGCCTAGAGCAGAGGTATATAGTAACAGCTCAAGGTACTCGGTTAGAAGGAGAGGAGGCAATGGAGCATATAGGAACCATGATGAGGGGAAAATTTACAAAACAGAGAAATGGTACATGCAGTACGTCGGAGAGGGATAGCCCGGTCAACCCACTGCTTTCGTTTGGACAAAAAGAGTGGGAAAGGGCTGAGAAGAGGGTACCAAGTAGCACATCGGCAGGCCCCGATGGTATTCCAATTACGTTAATAAAGAAATTGGGCCCGAAATCTAAGAAAGCATTGAGGGAGGTGGTGAGCAAAATGCTAGTGGATGGTAAAGTACCTGACGAATGGAGGCTAAGTAGGATAAGAATGATATATAAGGGAAAGGGGGACAAAGCTGACATAAATAACTACCCGCCTATAACAGTGACGTCAGTGGTTTACAGGGTGGTTATGCAGATTATAAAGGACAGACTGCAGGCATGGGTAGAGAACGAGGGGGTACTTGGAGAGCTACAAAATGGGTTCCGGAAGCATAGGAGGCTAGAAGACAATCTGTTCTCGCTAACACAGTGCATTGAAATAGCTGAAAAGGAACACAGACCCCTATGGCTGGCTTTTCTGGACATCAAGGGAGCCTATGACAGTGTACTTCAAGAGGGCTTGTGGGGCATTCTGGAAACTTTAGGAGTGCAAGATGGAGTAACCAATTTCTTAAAAGATATCTATAAAGGTAACCGGGTGATTATACAATGGGAAAAGCAGGTTTCGGAGCCTGTAATGATTCGGCGGGGGCTTAGGCAGGGGTGCCCATTGTCACCTCTGATGTTTATGCTGTACCTACAAGGTTTAGAGGCCAAAATACAGCAAAGCGGACTCGGCTTCAACCTATCATTTTTCAAACAAGGAAAATTGATTGAACAGTCATTACCAGGACTGATGTACGCGGATGATATTGCATTAATGGCTGACAATGCAGAAGATCTGCAGGAATTAATGGACATATGTGGTACAGAAGGAGACAGATTAGGCTTGAACTTTAGCAAAGAAAAATCAGCACTCATGATTTTTAATGATAACATTTGCGGCGAGCATAAGATACAGGAGGCCACGCTGGAGATAGTCGATAAATATAAGTACCTTGGGGTGTGGATAAATAATGGCATTGAGTATCTGACAGAGTACGAAAAATATCTAACGACTAAAGGTAACAGAAGTGCAGCGATTATGAAGAGTAGGGCACTGTGGAACTACAATAGGTACGAGGTAGTACGAGGGATATGGAAGGGGGTAATGGTACCAGGCCTGACTTTTGCCAATGCAGTTCTATGTATTAGAACAGAGACCCGGCAACAGTTGGAAATTAGGCAACGTGGTGTGGGTAGGCTCGCTCTGGGAGCACATGGCAAGACACCAAATCTTGGAGTGCAGGGGGATCTGGGATGGTCTTCTTTCGAGGGCAGAGAGGCTAGTAGCAAGATAGCATTTGAGGAACGATTGTGAAAAATGGGGGAAATTCGGTGGGCTAGGAAGGTTTTCAGCTGCTTATACACGAGGAATGTTGACACGAGGTGGAGGAAGCGAACTAGAAAATTGACAAGCAAATACTTGGGCAGTAACGGGGGGACAAGTAAGGAATCATCTGTCAAGAAAAAGGTTAAGGAGACAGAGAGGGGTATGTGGAGTACAGAGATGCAAACCAAATCGGCATTGGAGACATACAGGACGTTTAAGCAAGAAATAGCCAAAGAAAATATTTACGATAACTCTAAGGGAAGCTCATTGTTGTTTGAAGCCAGGACAGGTGTACTGCGGACTAAAACGTACCGAGCCAGATACCAGGAGATAGATTTGGTGTGCGAGGCGTGTGGAGAGGAGGAGGAAACGGCTGAACACCTGATACTTGCTTGTAAACAACTTCACCCTGCAGTTGAATCTAACGGGGAACTATTCAAAGCTTTGGGTTTTAAAGACAGTGAAAGTAGAATAGACTTTGAACAGGTAGAAATAACTAAACGGAGACTATCTGACTGGTGGATAATATCAACGCAAAAGTAAAGGAGTAAATACATAGGTGTGCACGCATATAGAACCATTAAAGGCTAGGTGGCGCGCGCCGCCGCCCGATTCCCGTCCGTCCGTCCGTCCGTCCGTCATCCATCCATCCATCCATCCATCCATCCATCCATCCATCCATCCATCCGTCCATCCGTCCATCAGTCCATCCGTCCATCCATCCATCCATCCATCCATCCATCCATCCATCCATCCATTAAAAGACGGCAGTGCACAGGCACTGACGCACGCGGAGCGGCGGCTGGACGCGCGTTTCTTGTCGTCCGTATGCAGAGGGCGGCTCCGCAATCTTGCCAAGAGCCGAGCCGCGCTACCCGGGGTGCGCCATAACCTGTCCACGGGGTGGAGGTCACGCTCTGGTAGCAGTAGGGACAAGTCTCTCCTAGGGTGGCAGCGATGTGTACGGCCCTTGCCCGGCCAAGAATCATACGGATGGCTTTCCCGAGCGGGCTTACCTGGCGGTCCAGGCAAGCCCGCTTTAGGGCCACGTGAAGGAGCGCATAAAGATGCTTTGACGTAGCCGCGGCAGAGTGTGCTCTGCTTGGGGGCGCCTAACGTGCGTTGTACCATAGCACGCTGCAAAAGCACATTTACCGTGCCGTTTAAACCTTTGTTACCGCGTACTGAGAAGGTGACAGCATTCATTAGCGATCGCAGTGTTATTCTTACAAGAGACCATGCTGAGGAACAAGTTGGTTTTCCCATTTTCTTTTCTCGAGGTCTTATGTCCTGGCATTGTATCTGGTCATAGCCCTGCAGTACCCTACAAGCAACATTTCTATAGCCCGACAAAACTGGCATGGCCAAGTACATAAGTGCAAGCGTCTGCGACAAATTGGCCGTAGTGTTACCAGCGCGTACCTATCGTCTACGTCCATCCTTGCAAATAATGCAACTCGTGATTCGTAATGATCTCATGGGTTGGGCTGAGTGAAAAGTCATTATTTCGAAGAATCAACTACGTATACATTGTCCGTTTACATTCCTTATGCTTGAACCATTTCGGGATGAACTGGTAACCATTATAACGTTTTTGTCGGTTCAGCTTCGGTTCGGCTTCAGGCACGTTCTAAAAATGTCGGTAATGTTCAGGTTCAGTTAGGGCTGGAATTCCGGCTCGGATACTGTTTTTGGTTCGGGTTCGGTTCGACACCTTGGTTTTGAATACTCGGCCCTTGTTTGAAGAGAACAAATGTGAGTATTTAGGGATCCACATTTAGTCTGTCGTTGCCCCCTGCGTTTTCGTTAGCGGTCACGTGGTACAACAGTTATCTGCGGTTGGAACACTTCAAGCCTTTCTGTTCCCGCGTGCCAAGCAATTACCCACCCGCGTACCGTATAAAGCAATAGAATTTGTGCAGTACGAACGAGTGTCGCTTTAAAAGTGGTACTAAACGACTGAATTTGATGTTAGAGGGTCATTGCGGGCCTCTGAAATGAGCCGGCCGGTGACAAGTGTCACACAGCCTCGAATGCAGCGCCATCGCTTTCCAACTCATCTCCCCCGCATGGTAGAAGCAGACAGTGTGTCGATCGACAGGTTTCCTTCGTGCGACTCGGAGGACAAACACGTTGCTGATGTCAAGGAGACTACACATCTGGGGACGCGAACGACGTGTTTGGAATCTCTGCGCACGCACCACCGAAATACTCTCTCCATATTTGTGTACGTGGGCGCAGTCGTCCTCGTCATCTCAGCTGCCGCCTATCTTGTCTTGTATTTGTCCGCTGCAGAGAAGCTGGCCAGAATATGACGAATGAGCTTGATCCATCTAACCTCCTTGCCTCCTCCTTCTCGAATAGCGAAGGAAACGTACTACAAGCTAGAAAAAGGAACTGCGTCCGATAAGGCGACGCCTACGTGGAGTTCGTGCCCTGTCACCACAAACTTTGTCTTACGTGGCGCCAGCGGTGCTGTGCGTCCGCAGCTATGAACTTGACCCGCTGGCACGGTTTTCCGACTCCCGCGTCTTTCGTCTACGCCGGGTGCGGCAATCCCAGCATCGTCGATGTTTTCATCCGCCGACCGTTGGCTGCCGTTTTCCAACAAGGACGCGACGAAATGGGCTAGACGCGGCGCGTGGTAGTCGGTGCGTGCTGCGTGGACTCCGATGCGGATGTATTGCTGCGCTGCGTGGGACTCGCGGCTGGGCTGGCGCAATTTCGAAACGGCTGCAGGGTACGTCGCCATCACGAGCACCAAAAAAGCACCCGCAAGAGCTGCGCGTCCCATCTAGCTTACCGCGATTTGCGGTGGGGTAGATTATACTTATTGCCTGCGAATGTAATCACGCGTGCTTTCAATTCATTCATGTAGCCAAGATATGTAGCGTGTGCGCTAGCGTACTACAGCAACATATTCTTGGTTTATATCGCGAAGACACACAGACGAAGACTAGACGCAGACAGGACGAGCGCTGCATTTAGTCTTCCTCTGTGTACCTTCACGCTATAAACGAAGAATATGTTACTTTACTAAATTCGCGCAACTGTCCGTCCTAGCAGTACGATCCGGTGATGATTCCTTGTGATGATACGCCAGAGCGCAAACGTAGACGGCCAGCAGCTACTGGCCATCTACGGAGCCGTTATTACAAAACACAGGGTCAAATTGAATGCGGCTACACTAGGTCGCTCTACAATATAAAAGACTACCTTTATAACCGAATAATCGAACCCACAACCTTCGCATTTTGCGTGCGATGCTCCACCAATTGAGCAACCGCGGCGCCGTTTCCCCATCCACTTTTTTGGGTATTTATGTGTCCTAGTAGAACCCTGGGAATGTTAGCCAGCGCCACCACTCACAGACCTTGGCGGCGGACGTGGAACATCCTTTTTGCCGCAGGCGTCACGAGAACGTCATCTTTTTGGGTGAAGGCAACCGGTCAATAAACCCACACATGCTGCCTGAAGGCATCAATGTTGCCGGATTCGAGACCCTCGTTATGTAATAAACGACGGGCCCCTCGGTTAACCCCCTTTCTTCTCGCTTATAAACCCGCATGTGCTACCTGAAGGCATCAATGTTGCCGGATTATAGACCCTCGTTATGTAATAAACGACGGGCCCCTCGGTTAACCCCCTTTCTTCTCGCTTATAAACCCGCATGTGCTACCTGAAGGCATCAATGTTGCCGGATTATAGACCCTCGTTATGTAATAAACGACGGGCCCCTCGGTTAACCCCCTTTCTTCTCGCTTATAAACCCGCATGTGCTACCTGAAGGCATCAATGTTGCCGGATTATAGACCCTCGTTATGTAATAAACGACGGGCCCCTCGGTTAACCTCCTTTCTTCTCGCTTATAAACCCTCATGTGCTACCTGAAGGCATCAATGTTGCCGGATTATAGACCCTCGTTATGTAATAAACGACGGGCCCCTCGGTTAACCCCCTTTCTTCTCGCTTATAAACCCGCATGTGCTACCTGAAGGCATCAGTGTTGCCGGATTATAGACCCTCGTTATGTAATAAACGACGGGCCCCTCGGTTAACCTCCTTTCTTCTCGCTTATAAACCCGCATGTGCTACCTGAAGGCATCAATGTTGCCGGATTATAGACCCTCGTTATGTAATAAGCGACGGGCCCCTCGGTTAACCCCCTTTCTTCTCGCTTATAAACCCGCATGTGCTACCTGAAGGCATCAATGTTGCCGGATTATAGACCCTCGTTATGTAATAAACGACGGGCCCCTCGGTTAACCCCCTTTCTTCTCGCTTATAAACCCGCATGTGCTACCTGAAGGCATCAGTGTTGCCGGATTCGAGACCCTCGTTATGTAATAAAAGACAGGCCCTCGGATACACAGCGAGGGTCTCGAATCCGGCAACATTGATGCCTTCAGGTAGCATGTGTGGGTGTATTGACCGGTTGCCTTCACCCAAAAAGATCACGTTCTCGTGACGCCTGCGCAAAAAGGATGTTCTACGTCCGCCGCCAAGGTCTGTGAGTGGCGGCGCTGGCTAACATTCCCGGTGTTCTACTATAGATACATAAATACCCAAGAAAGTGGATGGGGAAAGGGCGTCGCGGCAGCTCAATTGGTGGAGCATCGCACGCGAAATGCAAAGGTTGTGGGTTCGGTTCCCACCTGCGGCAAGTTCCTTTTTCATCCACCTTAAGTTCCATTAATTTATTGTTTCTTTATTTCATTTATTAAGCACTAGCTTTTTCCCAAAATGTTGTCCTTGGTGTCAGTGTTTGTTGGCGTCTTATGATTTGTTTGTGGGTTGCCATTCTCGAAATTCTGTGGATTAATTTTATTAAGAATGTAAGACATGGTATGAGCAAGTTTCGGCATAGAAAGGTGTGGCTATACCCTACGGGACTCTGCTTGGCTAACCTCCTTACATTCCTCCTACGACTACTCTTTCTCTCAACCGCTTTCCGTGGGTATATGTGATTATATGTTGGTGATGGAGGACTTGAACACTACTTTGAAAACGTGCCATGTTTCGTTTTTTTATAAGTTATCGTCCTGGTGGAATTCTGCCGAGATGGTTACTCAGTGGTCGTATCGTCTGTTGTCGAAATAAACTTTTTCTAAACACCCCAGACTACGACACGTACTAGCTGGAGGTTCTTCAATCGAACGATGCTATTGGCAGGCACCGATCGCACACGATGCTTCTTTACCGGAAGTCTTCAAGATGTGGGAGCTTCCTCTGCCACCAGTGGTCTTTCAGGGCGTTCGATGAAAATGTACGTTCACATTTATTTAGCATTCTTTGCATAGAGTTTCTCACTATAACACCTAGAGGGTAATCTGGCGCCACCGTCTATGGGAATTTCTTAAGGGGGCACCGTGCCGTCATGGGAATGACGGTATATGTGTCTGCGAGGCTCGTGTTGGCTGGTGTTGTAAAAGGCTTCGTCTAAAACGTGGCTATGGCTACGCAAATAACGCGCTCTCAAAGTAAAATCTTCATAAAAGGCTTCCATTCACACATATTACATCTTTACTCACCCACAATGCATGACCAAGCGAAGAAAAGCAAGAACAGATGGCCAACTGTTCCAAAGCGAGCGCGAACCTTGTCGTCTGTCCTCCAACATTAGCGGCACGCTGATACTTTTTACGTAACATGTAGTCGTACACACAATAAGTTCTCATAGTTAAACAAAACATATTTTTGCGTAATAATAAAGCTAAAACAGATTTTCACGTGCTGTTTTAGTAGAAAGTGAATCATTGTGACAGACGGAACGATATTTGCCAAGCGCGTCTTCAAGGTGTCCTGTCTCTCTGAGAACGATGCCATTCCAAAGTCACAATATACCGGCATTCCCATGCATACCACAGCGCAGCAGCGCCAGATTTCCCTCTAGGTAATGTAGTGAGAAACTCTATGATTATTTGTATCAGATTCCATTAATTGCTTATCCATATCACCGGGTGCCCAATATCGGCAACAGCAAACGTGGAGCTTCGTGGGAGCCAATGACAGTGGCCATTGCAGAGCACCACTCGCGCAGCTAATATACTCAGTCCCATCATTCAACTAAGGGTTCTGAACTTACGTGTGCTACAATGTTGGCCGCTTGGTGTTGCACAACCGAATGACGCGCATTCCTGATCACATGTCTTCCTTAATTTTTGGCGTCACCAATCAAGGCAGTTCGCAGCTAATAAGTGCTGCAAACTGCAATAAAGTCGTTGTTGCGCGCAATAGGCGCCGAAGCAGCGCTCCCACATCTACACAGCGCCGCGCCTCGAGTGCGTTGCACTCTTTTGGGGCCAGCATGAGTCAGGTGTAAACATTGGCAATCACGAGTGCTGGCACGAGACCGTGACGGAGCCAAGAACATGTCAGGGAGAAAAACGCAGCTGTGGCCTGAGCTGCGCTGTTTTGGGCTATTCTGGGACTCCATTTATATATGTGACACGTAGTGGACAAGAGCGGATGTGGGGCTGAAGTAGGTGACAACGGCGTAGCGCGCGATGCGTAATGCAGTCTTCCAAAGCTGTTTCGAGAATAGCAGCTCTTGTGGTTGCACATGCAGCGACGCTATCCACTGCATCTATCGAGGCTCGCTCCGGTTCGTCCTGCGCTGTTGCTTCTTCGGGGTGTCCGCACGAGGAGCGGCGGTTGCGACTGTTCGCGCTGTTTACTGCGGACTAGCAAAACTGCTGGCAAGTGGACGGCAGGTTTGTTTTCAAGGAATTGTGAAACAATGCTTTCCCTTTCCACAACGTAGAATCATTTCGCGGATGGTTGTTTTCCTTTTGTTATAGCGACGGTGCATACACAACAAAATATTTCACGGCCTTAAAGTGAATAAGGGCGTAAATCTGTCTATGCTCACACCCTTATACCCAAGAAAGTTGTAAACGTCAGAGAATCATAAACACATTTACGTCCTTATTCACTCTTAATGCAAATTATTTTGCAGTGCATATCGAATTAAGTGGGGGGGGGGGCGAATATTCATGCCTTGCGAACAACCAATGGAGTAGTGTCTATTCGATTTCGCTTTGAATGCAATAGTCGCTATTCGTAAATTGCGAATATTTTTCAAGTACTATTCGAACATTTCAGATCGTCAAACTGCGCCCACATTAACATACAGCTGGCGTAAAAGTAGCGAATATTTTTTACCTCAGTGGGCACAGTATAGACATAAAACATGATAACTTGCGTAATGGAGCAGGCTATGTCGCTTAGGTAGCCTTATTTTTCAGGATATGCTGCGGTCATTCGCGCTCTCTGAACAGTGGTGTGCATGCGAAGGAACATCTCCTTGCTTCTTATGCTCCATTTGTGTTTTTAATCAACAACGCTTCCTAACATACTATGCAATGAAAGAAACTTGCTAACGTTAAGAATACTAGGATGTGAATATCGTTTTATATTAATTTGAAGAAACGGCTGTTAATTATTCGAAAGCTTTTCATTATTCGATTAAATTTGCTTCTAGCACAATTCGATTCGCATTTGATTCGGCCTCAAAGATCACTATTTGCACACCCCTCGAATTAAGCATCGTTGCACGCGAATGCGTGGGTTTACCCCACTCGTTAGAACACGGGAGTTAAGGTAAATTTGACCGGTGAAGGTCAAATTGTAATGGAAAAAAATTGGTGAATGCGTAAACTTCGCTTTACAGAAAGGAAGGTGACAGCATTCAATGATCCCCGACTGCTTCTCACGCTTCCTGGCAACTGCGCCTTATGCAAGCATAATGTTTTCCGGGAAGCGCTGGCGGCGAACGATATGCACGAAGCCGAGCTTTCGGGTGGAAACGCGGCTTCTTGCGTGGGCCGCTCCCGGAGCTGTGCACAGCCACATAAAAGAATAATAAAATACATGACTTTCTGATTTCTGTTATTTTTCCGCACTTTTAATATGTAAGTCTGCGAATGTTTAACATAAAAGGCATGCGTTGCCGGCGTTTCGTTTTATGACGTTTGTTGTGAGCTGTCATTCACACAATTCCGAGGAATAACGTTGTCGAAAATATAAGAGAAGCTACGAGCAACTTGAGTGATAGAATGGTGTGGACATACAAACCGCATACAGCCCTTGTCATATAGCAAAGCGTGGCATAAAGAAATACCTAAATAAATACGGAAATTTTCGCTCACAGAACGCCGGCCACGATGCCGACGCTGACGCCGGAGTTTCTGCGACACGGGTGCCTTCGCATGATCCCCAATTTTAAGGTCAATGCTGCAAGTGAAGCGGTTTGCCAACATTGTTAAACTGAAAGCTCAAAAATTATTCACAGGCAACATAACCTTAATGTTCTTTGTGCACCGCATTATTTCGGCAATTAATAATCTGATAATTGTATTTAAACATATAAACAGCCCACATGTTGAAAGAGACCTAGGCTAGCAGTTGTCTGATAGCACCCACTCCAAGAGAAAAAGAAAGTCTAAGACAAATTATTTATCTATTTTTCAATTTACTCTAGCATCGTTATAACCTTCAACTTTGAACACCGAGAAGTTTTTCCCGAGTAAGATCTTACCCCTGTGTTATTTTTTACTACTTATACCCGAACCACCGAATACTTGGCCAATCCACCAAGGGGGTATGTGCCACTTGTGCAGAGGAACAAAAACAGCACAACACACAGTCTGGTACAAAAACAAAGGGCATAACTGCAGATGGTAGTCGAGTCCCGCAGCTGAAAAAAAAATAGCAGAAAAGCTTTTTGGGCCTTACATCAGTTTGAAGCTGCAAATATTGGAAATGGATTGATTCATGTTATTGAACGTCCCAAAGTAGCACATTAATGAGATGACGCTTCTCAGAATACAGCCGTCGCGCAAAAACTGCCCGCCTGCGTGGTCCGATGGACCGTGGTCCGATGCGGCGCAACACGCGTTAATGACATTTTAGCATTACAGATAAGTGTTGAGTTTTGGCAAGCGTTTGATGTGTGAAGTACGTATGCCTCCTACAGTGTGGGTGCGAGAGCAATGCTGTGATCTTTCTCCAACTCCACCACAAGCCAACGTTCACCAAAGGCAAAGCAATGAGCACGCTTACAGCACCGTTGGTTGGTTGACAAGCAGAACAGTTAAGCGAACGCAGCCATCGTGGTGAGCTCTCAGCGCTATGAAATCTATTTTTCGCGAGTGAGTAGGATTAAATTCAAATCAAATTATGGGGTGTCACGGGACGGAACCACAATCTGATTATGAGCCACGCCGTAGTGGGGGACTCTGGAAATTTGAACCACGTGGGCTTCTTTAACAAGTCTAAATCTAAATACATGGGCCTTTTCACATTTTGTAACCATCGATATGCGGCCGCTGTGGCCGGGATTTGATCCCACGACCTCGTGTTTAGTAGCACAACAGCATAACCATTAATAAACGAGTAAGTAAGATGTACGGAAATCATGTAGCCACTTCGTGCACCCATTGAGTGTTATGCCAAACTATCGATGCTACATAGAATTGTTTAGCTTGAAATGTTTCAAGCGTGGCCTATGTCACCGCCGAGGAAGAAAATCTAAAGAAATCTCAATTCCATTTTATAGAGATGTTCCGTTTGTTGAGGCGACCCGGGTGGCTCGCAGCGTTCCAAGAAATTGCGGTCGAGCGCATCGAAGACCTGTCTTCCGTAAGTGGACGCCATCCGCATAAACTGCAGCGCCTGTTGAGTAAATTGCTGAACAGCACATTTGTTCTCATTGGACTTCCTCGATTACGCACACCCGGCCAATCGAGAACTGCCTGGTAATGTTGTCCTGCATTCGATTTTCCCGGGCAGCACCGGAAGCTCTGACCACCAATCCGAATGCTGCGGGAATCATGTTATTTTTGTCAAGGACTGGCACTCCCGAACTGCCCGCGTACTTTAGGAGCGTCAGCACATTTTTGTTCGGGAAGTTAGCAACAGCGCCTGCCGTGTTTTGTAAGACGCCTTGTGCTTCTTCGTATATAACGTTCTCAAGACGGTTGTTTGTGCGCTTGGCAACCGCGATTGTTACATCGGTGCTTTATATACCGTTTTGCACCGTGTAGTTGGTGGCACCTTAGTCATGCTTCTTTGAGGGTCTTGCCCATCCGTCAGGCTCGTGTGCTTACTTTCCATGGTTGGTTTAGAAGAAGAAGAAGAAGAAGTTTATTTACCACATAAGTACACTGATATATACAAAGCGGTAGGGATGGCAGGATAAAAGCTGCATAACGGCAGCTTGACTAGTCCCACCTCCCCAGGGAGACATCTCGAATTCTGAGCTTAATTACTGATTGCTTTGTGTAATAAACAGGTGGATTTAGGCATTCAGGGGATGTGAAACTGGTGTGCGAAGGAGCACATAGCTTTGTCTGTGTGATTTTTCGACTGTAGCAAGATGGCAATATCGCCCAGTTTCGACCATCGTTATTGATGTGCTCGCTTTAGGACGCGAACGATTACCATACGGTAACATTCTGCGATACAACGCACGGGCGGTCTCTCCGAGCATGACCCACACGGGTGCTGCGCTCGCGCCAAGTCCAGGCGACGGGTCGCACTTGTCCTCGGGCGACGCCCGGGTGCGCCCTGCAGTGTTCACTCTCGTTCTCCACGGTAGCACACTTATGAGGATCATTTTAGATATATGTTTTCAATGTCTTCGTTCTTCCAAATTTATTAAAAAGGCAAATTCCTACAGAACAGTATATTTCTCAAAGAGAGCGTTAAAATGCCAGCTGACGAAGCTTAGTCCAGCGTGGTGCGGACTTTTCGTGCTCTGTTCTACACTATGAAGCGGTAGTTCACGCAGATAGTAAAGTCATTATCATAATAACAGAATATCACACATCAATTAAGGCCAGGGAAATATTTGGTGGGGGGAAACAAGCACGTAGCGATACCTGGCTACATAAAACAACTACCAAGGTTACCTCAATTTAACCGACGAAAACTTGTTTGCTTACGACTAGTGGTTCATGGCAAAATATTGAATTTCCAAATTTCTTCGCAGAAACGTTCGCCAGTAACACGAGCACTGAACACTGCAGTCATGATGGTGCTCTAGTGAGCAAGGTGCAAGTATATTTTACAAGCCATGTTGGAGTTACATGTTAAAGAAATATTACAGCAGGAGGGCGCAGAGTTTAGAAAGAAATTCAAGAGAAGGACCTGCTATAGTTACAAAAATAGGGTAATGATACAAATAGAGCATTAGTGCGGACGTCTTAGCAATCTAAATACTAATAATCAGGTAAACTGATTATTAATAACAATACAATTAGGTTCATAGTAATCAGAGCACAAGCAAGTGAACAACCAGTATAACAAAAGTAGCATAATGAATAATCAACTTCACATAGTCCACAAAACCGAATTATTTACCCAAAATATGAATTAGCATCAGAAAGAAAAACAATAATGCGCGGAAATGACATGTTGGCAGTTAATTAGGAAATTACATTGAGGCCGCTCAATTCCCTTAAGAGGAAGCTTTAGCTCGGGCTCAACTCCGACGCGGCCTATTTAAATACATGTAAAAAGGAAAAAACGTTTTTCTGAGCAAACCGCTAGAAGATTGGATGAAATGTGTTGCATTTGAGAAAGAAAGTCAAATTATAGTGACTGTTGCAAGCGGACTTTCGGTTTAGAGCCTGAATTTTGTTACAAGAATTTTCAAAAATTAGGAAGTTTGAAAAAAGAATAGAAGCACGAAGTTTACAAATAAATAGCTATGCATCAAGAACAGATATCGCGGTTCCGTAAACGGCATCCATTAGATCGGTGGAAGCAGACACATTTGGTATTTCATTTTACATAATACGTGAATTTGTTTCATTGTTCACAAGGGTTATGTAAAAGTTGTATTTATATATTACTAAATTTTTCGATATTCATGTGTAACATGTCAATTTTGTCCACTTTAGATGTACTTTTATATGGAATTGACAGAATTGTGTTATCATCTTTCATTGCTGAGTTACAGAGTTGTAAACTTGAGAGTCTAGTTTTCTAAAAATTTTCGATTTCTGGCAATTTATATAAAAAATAGAAGAGCTAAATAAAAATTCGAAACCAACAGTCATTAGATTGTAAGTTCTTCATTTAAGTGCCACAAACTTCGCCAAATTTGAGTGGTTGCCGAGAAAGACGAATTCTTATGCCTAATTTAGATAGGAGCAGCCGCGCTAAAACTTCCTCTTAAAAAATTGTTTTTGGTGCGCGCCGAAAATGAATTAACTTCGTGCGATGACTTTCTTTCGAGGCGTAATGAATTTCATATTGCTATGCATGAAAACAGAGCTGTAAACTTGCCGTAATTAGTTCTTACCACAAGCAAAAGAGGTGATTCCGCTGGGTACAACTGTTGTTAGTAAGTTGTTCTGGATTTGATGTAGTGATCATGCGTGATGAACCTGTATGCTATTATACGTAGATAATTTGTGCCGGAATAATTGTCGTAGCGAATTTGTCACAGCGATCTACAAGACAAATAAAATAGACTGAAAGTCGTTAGTCTGATGGCTTGGTTTTGAAGGCACTGCAGATGTTCAATATGAGTAAAATACCTGCTGTCAGAAGATGAGCAATATGAAAGAGCTATGAATGTAAGCAAAGTGCAAAGATCGCACAATGTGAGTTCGGAAATAAGTACGTGCCTTTATAATACGGATAATACTGATAATACCCAATGCGATATCTTTTTTCACTATTGAACGAGCACTGGCATGAAATTTCAGTTCAGTATCTAAGATGACGCCAAGAAATCGGGTTTCATCTGAAATCGGTATGACGAAATCGGCAAGTATTAACAGATGTACGTTCGTTCAAACTCGCGAGGAATGGAACACTGCGAATGTGGTTTTAGTGGGATTGATGAGCAGCTGCTTATTTTTGCAACATAAAATAATATTGTTTAAGTCGATGTTTAGTTTTGACTGGAGCATGGGAACTGTGTTACTGGAGGTGAAAACCATTGCGTCATGAGCATATAGATAAAATTTGCCTTATAACTAACAGTCGATTAGTCACTAATGAAGAGAAAAATAAAAAAAAGGCCTCCTTTGGGGACACCTAACTTGATGAGCTTGGATGATGAGAGATGAACGTTAACCAGTACCTTCTGAGTAGATGAATAAAGTTTAGCGGACTAGCTATGCCAAACGTTTCAAGTTTAACAAACAGTATGCGATGGTTTATGGTATGAAAGGCTTTCGTCAGCGCAATAGATACTAAGCTTTTGTGTCAACAGCTTGAATAATTTGTTCTGTTAAGGTGATAAGCGCCATTTCTGTAGAATATCTTTGACGAAATCATTGCTGAGGGAACAAAAGATTGTATTTTATCAAGTAATACTTTGAACAGTGGAATAGTTTTCAATCAGATCACCACAGAAAGGAAGAATACAAACTGGCTTATAATTTTGGGATAAGTATGGTCACCTTTCTTGAAGACAGGAACAATACTCCCAGCTTTAAGCCGGACCGGAAAAATCACCACAGAGAACAATTTGTGAGTGATTAAAGCCACTACCGACAATATTTTCTTGGAAATTACTTTACAAAGGATCGATATTGTCTAAACCAGTACTTGGAGTCTTATAAGACATGGTGGCTTGATGAACTTCGTCTGCATTCATCGGATGCAAATGAAAGGGATGGCTGCACCTAGGTATGTAGCATATGTGAAGGAGAAGACGCGCCTCGCAGCACAGCCGCATCGCCAACGCGCGGCTCGGCTCCGCTCACGCTGTTGATTACTGTCGCCTTTTTTGGGCAGTGCTTCGGGCTGTCTTGCCGTTCCCGGTCGCTGCGCTTTTGCATTAGGAGCCGCCAATAAACCTTCTTCTCAATTGGTGGAGGTGCTGGGACTCAAACCCCGTCGCTTGAAACCCTGGAGCTGCGATCAAGAACGCTATCGCCCGCCATGACCGACAGCTCATCCCAAACGGCGCTGTCGCCACAGTCCGTCACTTGCACCGGCGTTCCACGACAACGGGACCCCAAGATCTTCAGCGGTGCAGACGACGAAGACGTAGAAGACTGGTTGGCGTCATATGAACGGGTGAGCGCGCACAACAAGTGGGATGATCCAGCGAAGTTAACCCACGCCATCTTTTATCTGGCTGGTGTTGCCCAACTCTGGTTTCACAACCCCGAAAGTGACCTACCCACATGGCCAATCTTCAAGACAACCTTTACGGAAGTGTTCGGCCGACCCGCTGTTCGCAAGCTGCGCGCGGAACAACGCTTGCGCGCCCGAGCACAGCAGACGGCAGAAACGTGCACGAGCTACATTGAAGACGTCGTGGACCTGTGTAAACGAGTCAACGCGGCAATGCCCGAAGCTGAGCGAATTCACCATATACTGAAGGGCATCGATGACGGCGCTTTCAAGATGCTCCTAGCCAGGAATCTGCGCACTGTGTCCGAAGTCGTCAGCCTATGCCAAATTAATGATGAGTTAAAGAAG
The DNA here is from genome assembly GCF_050947875.1 of Dermacentor variabilis. Lineage (NCBI taxonomy): Eukaryota > Metazoa > Arthropoda > Arachnida > Ixodida > Ixodidae > Dermacentor > Dermacentor variabilis. The sequence continues at coordinate 6,778,230 of NC_134571.1, read as the reverse complement.
CAACGCGCTTCGACTCGGTGTGCTCTGGGAAGCGACGACATGGTGGCAAGCCTTGACAGCATGTACGACCCATGCTCATTATTTCAACGGGTCAAGGACTTCGTGCGTGAGGAAGTTGCCCGCCAACTTTCTTTAGTCCCCTTCACTCAGGAGCCCACCTCCCGTCTTCCAAACACGCTCCGCACTCTCATTTCCGAAGAGATCGCTCAAGTTGTCCCTCCCGCACACCCTTAGCCGCCTGCAGCTGCGAATCTCAACTCTGCGCTGGCAGTGCAGCCTGTCGCCACGCCTCTCACCTATGCGCAGCCAGTCCTGCCTGTGGCGCAGGCAGTACGCAGGCCTCCGCCTGCGTCTTTCGCGACCAATTCCCAACCGGTGCCACAGGAAGCCCATGCTGCATCTTGGACCGCACCGAGGGCTAATCCTTGGAGGACGCCTGACAATTGTCCCATCTGTTATTCTTGCTGCACTCCCGGACACGTCGCCCGATCTTGCCGCCGTCGGCCTCAAGCTTTCGGCGACGCCTCCCGGCCTTTCCAGTACGGCAGCCAGCCATTTCGACAATACGCCACTCCTTCCCCCCAACCGTATGCTCGTGCTGACCTTCCAGAATTTCCTTCGCGTCGCTCGCCATCCCCTCGCCGACGCTCGCTCTCCCCAATGCGTCGGCGACCCGCACCACATGACCAGGAAAACTGAACGTCGCAGTTCACGAGGCAAGAACTGCGCCCCATTCGAACTGCCTAAGTCCTCGCGCCTGTCCTGCTAACGTGGTCGAAATTTGTGTGGAAGGTGTTCTTGCATTCGCTCTTGTGGATACCGGAGCAGCCGTTTCTGTGATAGCCGTTAAACTGTGCCGTTCGCTGCGCAAGGTGACCACGCCGCTTTCTGGACTGTCGCTTCGTACGGCAAGCGCGCAGCACGTCACTCCGCAAGCAGCCTGTACTGTACGTGTGCTAATTCACGGCATTGTTTACATAGTCGAGTGTATTGTTCTTCCCTCCTGCTCGCATGACGTCATCCTCGGATGGGACTTCTTATCCCGTCATAAAGCCGTGATCGACTTCGCACGCACCGAAGTTAAATTTTCCCCTTGTGACGCACCCTTGCACGAAGATTGTCACCGCCCTTCTAAACTTACCGTGCGCGAGGATACAGATATTCCACCTGGCTCCTTCGCTCTCGTACCCGTCTCTTGCGATGCCATCACTGATGCAACGGTCCTCTTCACACCGTCCGACGTCTTCATGAGCCGTAAATCTCTCCCACTACCCTTCGCAACACTTGACATGGCCGGCGGCTGCAGCAGTATATACTTTTGCAATCCCCTCTGTGCGCCTATTACATTGCTCGTTGGTGAATGCCTTGACTTCGTGGAACTCCTCGACTCTTCGTCTTTGGTTGACGTCCCCGGAGACTCTTTTGATGTCGACTCCGGCCAGTCATCTTCGATTGACACGCTTCCAAACACCACCTACGCTCCAGGCGTTCTTGTGTGGTTGTCTGTCCCTTTCCAGACTCCGGAGCTTTCCTCGAAACTCGTCCCAAAATTCGAAGGGCCTTACCGAGTCTTGGAGCAAACATCTCCGGTGAATTTTCTAATTGAGCCACTGTCACCACCTGAAGACTTGCGCCGGCGTGGACGTGACATTGTCCATGTCTCGCGTCTCAAGCCCTACCACGACCCTCTGCCTCCTGATTCTTAAGGCGCCAGGATGGCTCTTTTTGTCCGGGGGGAGATTGTGAAGAAGAAGACGCGCCTCGCGGCATAGCCGCATCGCCAACGCGCGACTCGGCTCCGCTCACGCTGTTGATTACTGTCGCCTTTTTTGGGCAGTGCTTCGGGCTCTCTCGCCGTTCCCGGTCGCTGCGCTTTTGCATTAGGAGCCGCCAATAAACCTTCTTCTCACATATTTCTTAAACCTGGACTTTAGAGCACAATTAAAAAGTTGCGACTTTACTTTTTTATGGAGGCTAGTTTATTATCATTTAACTCTGGCAGTGGTCTACTAATCCACAGATTTCAGGATGAACGAATCCACTTCGTCGATGTAGTGTTAGTGGTACATTTTCAGGTACTAGATGTTAATAGTGTCGAGAAATGTACAAAATGTCGGGCGTACAAATGTACGCTCTCTCTTTATCACAAATTTTTTTACAGCTCACTAAGCCGCCCGCCTTACGTCACGCCATCATCTTCACGCATGTCACAGCGCACCAGCTATCAACTCCAAGTTTGTCGTCCTCGAACACGAACTGTCACTTTTCAATCATAATTTTTTCCTCGAGCTGCCAAGGACTGGAACGACCTACCCATTAATGTCGCTGCCATCACATGTCATTCACAATTTCTAGAAACTGTTGAAACTTGTATTTCAATGTAACACCTGCCTTTTCCTATGTTCACATGTTAACCACCCCTTATGTAATACCCCGAATGGGGTCTTTAAGGTAATAAAATGAAATGAAATGAAAAGCCTTTTCTGCACAATTCTTCGGAATCACCGATGTCCAGTCGACAGCATAAATTGTCTGCATAAACAGAACTTAGTCAAACCGCTGCTGTGTCAGATTATTAACATTGTGAACTTTTCGGAGCGTAAATCGTGTTCATTATGGTGCTCCCGCAGGCTGACACCGTATTATCGTTGTCATCAAGTTATCGCTCAAGTTATCACAGTTTCTCTATATCTTATGGATTCTCTATATACGCATGGTAAAGAGGCGTGTTTCCTAAAATTTCGCCTCCGGGACGATAATAGCGTTGTACGCGTCAATTGTTCGCGCACCAGCTCTGTAATGTGCGGCGGGACATGTAGCGAATGAACTTGACTCATGAGATTTGATTCAACGGCCTACAACTGTGCTCGCCGCTGTCGTGGTAATTTTAATTTCCCGTGTCTTTCTGTGCGCAATGAAGTTTGCCTAATGAAGTGTTATATTACGAACTTGCACGTATTTCGATGCACCCTGATTGCAACTTGACAAATGTACTACGTATCGTATGGCCACAGTTGCCATTTTAGCAATTTTCTCACTTGATTTAAGCACGTTTTAGTTCTGTTTAGCGACAATTTAGCAACAGGCGACTTCTTTAGCGACGTAAAAGAATAACTGGCAATATTTTAATGACTTAGAAGTTAAAAAACTGGCTTCGAAAATGACATTAAAAAGTGCCCTCTATCATTCTAAAGCTACGAAAGTTCGTTGATATCTGCCGTACGGAGCGTGGGTTATGGGATCATAATAATCAACGGTGGTCTGCAAACACGAAGACCATGTACGTTGCGATTCATTGCTCCGATGGAAACAGCATTCATATTAAGCTCACAAAATGCACTTTATATTTAAATTCTTTATAAGACATTAAGTATAGGTCCTAATGCTACACGTGCTATAATTTTACTAAGAGCGTTCCATTAGTGGAACAGCAAGTGTCGCAGGAAATCAAGCGACCGAATTTTATTTCAATAAATTTCAGGGTGAGGTTGGCAACCCAAGACAGATCAACTGTAGAAAGATGTACATATCGGAGCGTCTCGACTCGTCCACGCGAATACGAACGCACCGCTTCAGCTCTCCGCGCCTTTCTATTAAGTGAATGCAGCACGGAGCTTTCAGGTGGATCAAGATACGGCAACGTAACATTTGACCTGTATAAACGTCCCGCACGACAACAACACGACCAAGGTCGCGCCACATAATTCAGTTCTTGTTTTAACAGTGCCAAAAACTAGTGAATACGCTTGCTCCACGAGCGCCAACAGCGTCCTTGCCTATGAAAGTCCGATGGCCCGTGTAGCTGTGAAGCCGTGCTAGATTTGCGATCTTAAGATTATAAGGTAAATTCAGTATTTCATGCGAAATACCTTAGCAAAGTAAAGGTGGTCGGCACCATGTCGGTAAATTCTCTGTTTATTCTCCTCAGCTGCTCGGACGCCTGACAAACGTGAATCGTTTCAAACGAAGCCCTGTGTCATATTAGCTTATATTAGTGTTCCCAAAATGCTTGCATTATGTGTTGCTCACTCGGCATATTTAGGGACAATTTTGGTGAATTTGGAGTAAAACCTAGCGAAACTTCAGTGACTTCTCTGTCACGGTTTAGTGATACGCTCTATAAAACGTTGGCAACAACGGACTGATGGCTGACAACAGTTATGTGGTTCGAAAAGACAGGGCGCATCGTAAAATGGCGTATACCGTAAATTCCATTCTTCCAGTGAACTTGTAAATTACAGAAAACTTAATTATACATAAATTGCAGTACTACAACAAGCTTCTTTGTGGCGTCAGGGACCAATGCGTTTTGTAATTACACTGGGCTCAGCAGACGACATTAGCCAGAAGACTGACTTCCGGTGAACCCTCGGGCAGCCTCCGGCAACTAGGTCACGTGAATGTGACGTGACCTTCTGTAATAGTGCGAGCTGCGCGCTGTAAACGTACTGCCCGAGTTAGGTAAATCAAAGAATCCCCTCGGTATACAAATTCCGGCTGGCGAACCGTCACTGTTGACAAGGTGTAGCGTGAGGTGACGTCCCGAAGAGTTAAAAAAGAAAGAGTGCGATGATTTCTCTGCGCAGGGCTCCTTTGGGCAGCATTTCAATACCGACAAAGGTTGCGTGCAGAAGAGAAGAACGGTAGCGGAAAGCCTTAAAGACGACTTTTGGTGCGTGATGAAAGCATGTTCCTCGCCACACCAAAAAAAAAAGAACCTTAAAGATATGGCCGCGTCACTGTGACGTCTCCCTAACAGGGGAAGGCTAACCGTACTGAAGGCATTCATAACAAAGTTGCTTCACTCACTCACACCTTGAAGATGAATAAACGAGAATGAACGGGCTCACCTGCGTCGTCGCTGAACGACACAACTGCGACTCGAGTGGCGTTTGGCGTCACCTCGAAGTACTTGAGAAAACTGTGTACGAAGCCGAGCTGCATCTCGAAGCCCGCTGCACCGACACTGCCCGACCGATCGAGCAGGAAAACAAGGTCGGTGTTGTTAGCGTCCAGGCTCTCCCATCGCAGCCGACGAAAGTCCGATTGTTGCGGGCCCTGCAGGTATTTGAAATCGTAGTTTATGCAAAAGAGGGGTCATTAGCCACTTGTACGCACTGCCTGTGACGCTCTACCCTTTTTTTGCCGCCTTTTAATTCACGTCACTGCACTAGGTCTGCCGTTTTTACATATGCAAACGTATCCCTCAAGTGCACTGCTATTTACCCCATCCGCTGTTGGTTGGAAGAACCGAATTATTTATCGCAGATTGCTTTACATGTGTTCCACCTCGCTTGATAACCATGGCTGATCGTTTTCATGTTGTCTGACATGACATGGCAAGAACTTTATTTGAGCCCTGAAAAACTGAGATCTAGGGGAGCCGAAGGCTCCCCCAGATCAACTTGGTGGCTCCGCCCACGAGGCAATCGGGAGACGAAGTCCCGCCGCAATGTCGTGGGCTCTTTGGACAGCCTCGAGTTGAATGTGCAGATTGCTGCTCTTCAGGAATACCTCCCATTGCTCTTTTGTGATGGGTGGAGAGGCGTTAAGGGCTGGGCACAGAGAGAGGATGAGTCATGATGGCATTCGGGGTTCGACTGTGAGTGGCCAGGGTCTATCCTGTTAAGGGACCGAGGAGTGGGATACGAACTGGTTGCAGAAGTCTGAGTGCGCTAGCCTGAGCTTTGTTCAATTTGGGGTGGGTAGGAGGTGGAAATGTCCTCCTATCCAGACGATAATGGGGAATAACTTCGTGGAAAGTACATAATGAATCTTTGTGGATGTTGACTTGGTTCCAAGCCTGGCTACCCGCGACAGCGCGGTACGTGAAATCGAGCGCTCTCCGGTGGGCCTGCTCGTTAGGATTACATCCGAACAGGTTAAATGAGCCATCTAGATGGGCTGCGTACCACGAGATGTGGTATCCTCCTTCGCTGCTCTCTCGAGTTTTTTGAAGTGCGTTGTTCAAAATACTGTTCACCTGTTCAGACACGAGGGCGGTCGAGAAGGATCTAACCGCCTTGGGCATGTCCGAGAAGAAGATAGGGGGAGCTTTTGCACCGTGGAAAGCTAGAGCGATCGCCGCTTCCTCCGTTACATGGGCAAACTTAGTATAGACAGAGGCTGCATTAACCAGGTTGCCCCCCGCGTCTACAACCGAGGCAACGAACTTAGCCTCACTGTCATATCTGGCGGTATCGACAAAGAGGGCACCTAGTTTGTGCTGATTGAACTTTTTAAGGATGGACTTGGCTCTCGCGAATCTTCTACCCTCATTATGCACTGGGTTGTCTGCTTTTCTGATTTTGTCAGGTATTCGCCTGCCTCTTTAATTGTGGACGGCCGATGAGTGAAGATCCATGACGTGGACCGATGGGCGATTTCGGCTTGGGTCAAAACGCGATATAATGCTTTCTGATTTTCTTTGTGACGCTACTTTCGGTACGCAGTATCAAGGTGCAGGATTTTCGGATGTTAATTCATATTGGCTGCCTTTATTTAGGGCTCGTTTGTCCCGATAAGAAACACTGGTAAAATTTTCGAGAACGCGAGAGACATAAGTTGCTGGAAGTGGCCAGCTTGGCAACTTCCAGGGCACAGCACAACTTTTGTTATACAGGTACTTCATGAGTTCGACGTGGGAACATGATGTTAAGGGGGGAATATATAGTATTGTTCTGCAGAGAGCCATCGGCACAATATAAAATAAAATGGAAGAAAATAATGAGAAACTCTTGGTTGCACGAAATACAAAATTAAAACGGAAATCAAACATTGATACAATGTAATAAGGACGATGCATAAGGTTATGGATCTGATAATGACAATTGGCTGAGAAACAGTTGCTAGCGCTAACAACACACACGCGCGCACACGCACACGCACGCGCGAACGCACACGCACAGGCACACACCTGCAGTAGTCATTTTGAGACTTCCATTACTTCAGCTGTTCGTGGCATACACTGCCTCCAACATAATCCCATCTTGCTATGGCATTCGCTATGGCACCGCGGCATGACGACAACTGTATGACGACAACCGGAATACGAAGTCAGACTGATAACGATGACATCGACCGCGACAGCATGAGGACGACGGTGGGCAACAGCGGCACAATCACGATTGAAGACGACAGCATGATTACGATATACCGAAGAAGGAAATGGCATCGATGAATTGATGAACGCGATGTGACGATGGCGGCAGACGATAATGGAATGACGTTTATGAAATAAAGACGATGGCAAATGACAGCGTGGTGACATGGTATGACAATAATATGACAACTGCGTGTCGATGATGGCGTGACGACGACCGAATGACGACAGTCGAATGACACAGTTAGAATGAAGACGATGGAAGGGCCGCGATGACGTCACGATGATAGTATATAAATGAACGCATAACGACCACTGTATGACGAAGATGACATGACAATGGTATGAGGACAATGGGATGACGAATCTAGGAGGATGATGGCGTGACGATGACTCTGTCACAAAGTCTGTATGACGAGGATGACCTGACGAAATGGCGTGACGACGACGTCATTACGAGAGTCTACTGAGGAAGTTCGAGTGCCGACAATGGAACTTCCACGACGGCATCGTGGCGGCTGTATCACAGCGAAAGCATGACGAATGTATGACGACGGCATGGCGGCGACCACAGCATGACGAAAGTCGGATGATAAAGCTGGGATAATGACGATGCAACGAGCACATACCTATAGTGGCCCAAGCTGGTGGACAACTTGGGTCAGCGTAAGTTGACAGACAGACAGACAGACAGACAGACAGACAGACAGACAGACAGACAGACAGACAGACAGACAGACAGACAGACAGACAGACAGACAGACAGACAGACAGACAGACAGACAGACAGGCAGGCGGACGGACAAAGATAGGCAAAGAAGCCCAACTGCATCAAAAGCAATCATTCATCAGCCCTTTCCCTCCCCGTCCCTTTTCCCCAGTGTAGAGTAGCAGGCCAGAGCAAGTTATAGCTCAGGCCGACATCTCTGTCTCTCTGGCTCTGTCTCTCTGAAATGCAATCTACAAAAGGATAACACGTATAAGCTTGAAAGCCCTTAACTATTGTTCTCAGCGACACAAAAACGAAAAGTAGATAACAATAGCGTAAGCGGGCATAAAATCATGACCTGCAACTGAGCCCCATAAAGTTGCAGTTACATAAGCCTGTAATCTGCACTCCCGTTTTGCTTTAACGTCATGGGCTGTGAGAGATGCAGTAGTGGAGGACTCTAAGTTATATCACAGGAGCTCTTTACTGGGCACCCAGATAGTTGTACAAGAACAGGTAAACTTAACCTAGTCCATTGGATATTTGGACCTTAGCGAGATTGTACATTCAGTTTTCCTGCTAATCTGAAATCTCTGATACAACTTGATTTGATTGCATGTCTACTGCCTGGCTAATTACACTGATCTCAGATATATTTCTGCCGCAGGGATCTTGCCGCACGTTGGGTAACTTGGACAAACCCTCGCTACGAGGTGGCTGGGCATCGTGCAATGTGCAGCGCAGACGACGTCCCCAATATGCGCATATAGCAAATGCGTTCTTCCGCTCTTATACGGTCAAAATAGCACGAATGGCCATAAATATCTACTCATGAACACCCACGCAAAAGTCATACGCACCATCGAACGAGGCGTGCAAATAGCAGAGGCTGCGTGCCTAGTAGCCTTAGAACTTTTGACATAGCGAGCGCCCTTTTAATGGACATTCTCGCACTTGGCCTGGCTAGAACACTGAAAGGGCCGAGTTCTGTGACGGTGTCAGTGTCTGAAGTGAAGATGACTTTATTCTTCCCTCGTATCACGCTTGTAACATCGTCCATTAGCATAATTCTACGCTATAGTTGTGCTTAGATGACAGCGCATACTTACGCATAATTTTTTGATCTAGGCCGCTCACCGCACTGTTCCGACTTCATAATGCCAGCGGTGTGAATCTATTGTACCGTTGCCTGGCCTCAGCTTCATTTGCCGTCGCTCTCGGCTACCATGCGGAACGCGAATGTCTTTTTTTTTCTTTTCACGATATGACGGCTCACTTGTGGCTCCTCGTGGTGCGGTGCCCGTCTTATTCGTCTTTGCGCGATGCTCGCACCACCATCGCTGGTAACCGCTGTGCAAGCTGAGCGGAGTCCTTATAAGGCAAGAAGGAAGTGCAACGAACATGTGCCAGCCTGTCTAGAATTACTTCACAGACAAGAGTGTTTGCGTAGAGGTAAAAAACGACCACCCACCTGTGCCCAGATACGGTTGTAGAGGAGCAAGGTGATTAAGCAGGCCTGCAGAGCCTCAAGCGCCGACATCGTCTTTAAGCGGCTGCCAATGCCCTCGATAAGCTCACTGCCTGGGTACTCGTCGCACTCCAGAGACACAATATTTGTCTCCCCGCTGGAAAGTTGCCTGCGTGTGAAGTTGCTTGCTGCCAGCCGGCGACGTTATCGCCGCTTATGGTGCTTCTCGCACTTCTGTAATGCAACACCGAAAATCGCGGTGTCCTCATCGCTTGCAATGTGACCAAGCACCCGTTGGTCTGATAACGCGCGCGAAGGAGCTTAGCGAAAAAAAGAAAACGGAACTGCGCCCTATTCGTATTATGTATCTTTGCGCTGAGAAGACGGTGCGTTTCGAAGCACTTCTAAAGGCATTATACAATGTCGTGTACTCTGTGTTGGGAATTCTCGAGTAGTCATAGCAGGACTATATATGGCTGTGGTCACATCCAAACTACGAAATAAATAAAAGGGAAATAGGTTGGTCCGTTCTTCTTCATACCAAAAAAAAAAAAAAAACACACATGCCGTTCGATAAAATGCATAGCCATGTCCCGGTGCTGTATGTTTTAAAATATTATGTCCGGCTGGACTGTACAGTAATTTCTAATGTTAACTATACACGCGATGACAAATCTTACCACTATAGGAAACAATCGCTTAGAGAAAAAAAAAATGTAATTGAAGGAGGTGACATACTCTTACGATCACGTATTCTTGCGCAAGGACAAGCAGATATGAGTCCGAAATCCCATTTGCGTTCGTCGTATCTGTGAGCTTACTACAAGTTACTTTGATGCCACAACGCCTAAATAATGATGCGACAATACGGCGCCTCTCAGTAGCCTGTCGACAGCAAAGGAGTGTTCTTATCTGGAAAATAATTGACGTACTGACTCCCAGCAAACAACTTTTCTGCTGGAGATGTCCCACAAATGCACCTCCCCATATAGTCACTCAATAATTTCTCGATATGCCAGTTGCGTATAATTAACCGCTTCGTTGACGGTAGCATTTGGACATCTGAAAGCAAATGTGAGCCAAATTTTGTGCGCCTACAACCTTCGGGGGCGGTCCTCAGTTTGCCGGTATAACAGCAGGTAGAGACTTATGTAATTGGCAGTGGCTGTATTTATCGCTTCCTGTAAATTTTCAGATGTAACACAAGGGAAAGCGGCTGCCTACATCAGCCTCGCCGCTTGTTCCTGTTGCATTCGATGTTTCGTAATATGTGCAAATGCACAGGAAGTGATAAGTACAGTGACCAGTCACATATGTCTCTACATATGCTATAACGGCCACATGTGTGTGCCGCTTACAATTGTTCTACGTGCTCAAAACTTGGCTCACACGTACATTGCAGAATATTTTGTTTCGACAACAGAGACATACTTAAAATAAGACTGCTTCACATAAGGCACTACTGCTTTGTTATAATATATCTACTGACAGAGTAAAAGTTCACCATCACAATGAACACATGCTTCCCTCGTTATTTCAGTGGGTAGAAAACTTAAAACAATGACTAAAATTGACTGCAATTAAACGCATTCTGTGTGTCTGGCTTAAAATTTTCAACAATAATGAAAAGTGTTTACATTAGGCAGATTTAGCTCCGACCCCCCCCCCCCCCCCCCATCTAAACATATTGGAAGGAAGAAATAGTTTTTCGCGGCAAGCACTGCATCCACCCGTTATGTTTTACTTCTCTTATTCTGTAGGAAGACACACGTCTTGTGAATTTTACATCCGGCCACTCAACAGTAACAATCTATACTCGCTGACAACTTTCTGTGGCTATGAGTGGCTACGAAGGGAAAGCCACGGAGCCAAAGAGCGCACAAATGAGAGCGCCTCTGTGAAGAGTCCCGCGTTTTCATGCCCGTTAGTTTAAGCTGGAAAGGAGAAAACATAAGTGCCTTATTAGCAACAGTTAAATCAGGCAAAAGACATCCCAGAATGTAAAATGTTACTTATTTTGTGGCTTTTCCCTTCCGCGTCTCGGCAAACGCAAAACCGTAGCACATGGACGCTGCATCGATTCAGCGTCTGTTCCTAGCCACACAAAAAAAAAAAAAAAAAAAAAATCTGTCATACGGTGGTGAATTTCCTGGGGTGGTAACACATGTGCAGGAGCTCCACTCCCATAGCTTTGCCTTCATAGCCACAGAATGTTGTCCGCGAGTATAGTCCTTATTTTCTTTGCAGTTCTTGAACTTCTGAAAAATGATTATAACACTGCGAAACAGAGTAAATGCGCCCACAGCTTCGGTAAGTTTCCAAATAGCTTCGTGTAGTCTACCTACAGCACTTATTATGCACCCATCACCCTTGCTTAAACTAAATTGCATGCACAGCAAATATGTTATGGCGTAAGTCCAGACATCTTAAATTAGCTAGCTGTGAAACTTTTTGTTATGGTGAAGCAGTATTGCTAGATGGAAATTTTTGCAGCAAACTTCACATCCATGTACAGCTGTGTAGCCATTCTAAGGGAAACAGGCCTTGGTCGACATTATCCGCTAATATCGAACCAAAATTTTTATCTGTGTAACCCCAGAAAGTCAAACATACCATTTTTAAACGTTGTTTGATATCTCACATAGCTCATTTGAGCATGGACTTCACTAAATACGCGCTGCTATGCAAAACATATTCTGGAACGGTCTGGGATGAACTATTATATATACATAATATTAAATTTGTCCTTCGGATTGTTATCTTGGAGATCTTGCCAGTTTGTCTCTCGTAAAGTATAAAAGCTGCAATATTACTTCATCACATGAAGAAGGGTAAAAAGAAGGACACCGACCACTGAAAGATTACAAGAAAATGACAACCCGGCTGACTTCGCCAGCATTGACCTAGCTTTGCCAGCTCTCTCCCATGTTTAGTAGCTGTGTCGCATATTTATTAGAAACTGTATAAAATGTACGATGCCTGATTATCACTTGTGAGTGCTAAAATCTTAAAAATGATACCTGAAAACTTCAGCCAATGACAAAAAAAGCATCATAGACATTAACATGCTGCATAATACGACTGCGTGAGGTGGTACGAGTGCGTTGCGCGAATTTGACAGAAAGTCTCTAATGTCCCATCAGGTCGGACTAAAATGAGAAAATGAATAAATTGAAAGAAATAAAATGCAAGAGATCTGGTGTGGTACAAAGCAGGCTGGTTCTTGAAAACTAAATCCTAATGTCCGATATGAAGTCATCAGTGACATAGATTACATTTCTGCGCAGTATTTCAATATCTAAAGCCCAAATCATAAGGAACTAACTTCCGCCGGATTTTCTTTATCTTCCGGCGTCCTCAAAAACAGTGCGACGCTCGCTCTATGCCAAAGTATGGCGGCTAGCACAGCCCGTCCGCCCATACCAGATCACAGAGCCTGGAAGCCGATTTACGTTGGCCGACGCCGAAAAACCATCGGGAACCTTGTTCCTTGGGGTTGGGTATGAAAATAAAACCAATGTTGGTACAAATCAGTACGAATTGCCCAACAGGTGCCCCGTAATATTCGTCGTCACCTGCGTTCGAAGGCTACTATGGTTCAGGACTAACGCACAATGGAGAAAAACGAAGCGAACCACTTAATCCACACTCGTGAATAAATGAGCCCTGGCACGATTATACCCCATAAGGGCGTTCATATTACCTTTTTGCAGCACCCGTATTTCATTCTTGTCTCACAATACACGCATTACTAATTCGTGACTTCGAAGTACGTGTTCACAGCCACATAGAACTCAAACCACTTCGATGCACAGCGAGCAGCACTAAGAGCCGTTTGCAAGCTGGCCTCTTGAATTTGGGCATTCGCACCACACGGCATGTTGAACAGCAAACCGAGGGTGTTGCCACAATGCCCGAAGAGGCTCGAAACAAAGAACCATAACAGGCACTAACGAGTAGCACATGCACCATGGCACCGCACAAATTGCACTCGCGAAGCTATAGGCGCGGTGTAGCTTACCGTTATTTCAAAATGAGCACATCTTTTAGTACAATTATCCCAAGAGCTCTGCAAATGCTTCACTCTCATAGGCCACCGTGTTAAACGCTCACCTACGATGGTGACACGAGTGAAATAATACGCGTACAAGCGAAAAGCAACGCTCGCCTTTGGATTCGTTGCTCAAATTTGGCACCATTTCGGGTCTAAACAAGGTATTTTGCTTTGGATATCATATTAACTTCTCGCGACGAGCGACCACGTAGACCGTTAAAGTCTCGGGCTCTCGCAGGAGAGGAAGAACGGACAGTCCGTCTCTTAGCGTAGCATTCTTTTTAATGATCTCCTTCGGAACGCTAGCCCGTGCCGGAGCGCCAGCCGCTCGAGCTTCGTGTAGACGCGAGCGTCTACGTCATCCCTCGTGCGACGCCGATGCTGCTGCCGCTACAGAGGGCTCCCCCCCTAGAGAGGAGGAAAGTTCGACGAACGATGGAAAGTCTACGTGACGCGGCGTGTCTTGGCGTTGGTCTTGGGTGTCACGTGCACTGGCGGCGGCGAAGGATGCAGCAGGGTCGCGTCGCATACTGGTGGAGCTGATGGCGTGGGTGCTTCTATGTAGGCGGGTTTGAGACGTTCCAGGGCAATTGTGTCTGATCGGCCGTTGACATTCACAACAAGCGTCGTCGGACGACGCTCTAGAACACAATATGGCCCGGAGTAGTGTGGTTGCAAAGGCTTCCGCACGGCACAGTTACGCACGAAAACGTGGGTAGCAGAGCTGAGTGCGGGAGAAACGTACGGGGACCTTGCTTTTTGTGAACGTGTAGGCACGGGGCGCATCTGGCTGAAAAAAGCTTCCAGTTCGGCAACGTAGTCGGCAGGTGATGGCATAGGCGTTTGGGGGGTGGAGACAAAGAAATCGCACGGAAGGCGTAGGTGGGTGCCGTAGACTAGCTGAGCACAGGAGCAACCTAGGTCACTCTTGAGTGCGGCTCTGATGCCAAGTAAGACAAGGGGCAAATGTAGGACCCACTTCTCCGGCGATTCATGTGCCATAAGGGAGGCCTTGAGATGCCGGTGAAAACGTTCAACTAGTCGATTGGACTGAGAGTGGTAGGCAGTTGTGCGAAAACGTGTCGTTCCGAGTAGTTTGAGTAGCTCGTTGAAAAGTGCTGAGTCAAACTGCCGACCGCGATCTGTGATTATTGTGGATGGGCAGCCGAACCTTGCGATCCACGTAGACATGAAAGCTGCTGCAACAGTGGGCGCTGAGATGTCAGATATAGGTGTAGCTTCTGGCCACCGTGTATAACGGTCGATGCATGTCAGTATGTAGCAGTAGCCTTTCGAGGGTGGGAGAGGGCCGACGAGGTCCAGGTGTATGGTGTCAAAACGAGCATCCGCTGGAAGAAAAGACTTGGCAGGCGGAATGGGGTGACGCTGGATCTTCGAACGTTGACACGACAAACAGCAGCGAAACCAGTCGCGAACTTGCGCGTTTAGCCGAGGCCAAACGAAACGACTGGAAAGGAGCTTCTGTGTCGCGCGTATGCCAGGGTGCGACAGGTTGTGCACGGTTTCGAATAGACGTCTGCGAAGGGATGCCGGAATGTATGGTCTAGGTGTGTCGTTAGAAGTGTCGCAGACGACGGATGTACCATCTGGGGTCACAACGACGTCTTCCAATGTCAGGGACGTTGAAGAATTCCGGAGTGTACGAAGTTCAGTGTCGTCACGCTGTTGACTGGCGAGTAAGTCGGCCTCGATGATGAAAGGTTCCGATGTCAACGTGGAAACGACATTGACACGACTGAGGACGTCGGCTGGAACGTTGTGGGTGCCCTTGATGTGGCGGAACGTTGTTGTAAACTCGGAGATGTAGGAAAGGTGTCGAATCTCGCGGGGCGAGTAACAGGACGCCGAACGATGCATTGCGTGCACAAGGGGCTTGTGGTCCGTCAAGACAGTGAACGCACGGCCTTCGAGGAAATGGCGAAAATGCTTGATAGCCAGGTAAACAGCGAGTAATTCACGGCCGAACACGCTGTAGCGGGACTGCGCAGGCTTCAGTTTCTTGGGGAAAAAAGCGAGTGGATGCCACGCATTGTCGATGAATTGCTGCAGAACGGCACCAACGGCGTTGTTTGAAGCGTCGGTCATGATGGCAGTGGGTGCGTCTGGCTTTGGGTGTCTAAGCAGCGTGGCGTCGGCGAGGGCAGACTTGACTCTTGTGAAAGCGTCGGTGGCCTCTTCAGTCCACTGAAGCACTTGTTTGCGTTTGTTTACCAGGAGGGCGTCTAGCGGAGCCATAAGTCGTGCGCACTCGGGAATGAATCGGCGGTAGAAATTGACGAAACCGAGAAACTGGCGAAGCTTGTTGAGTGTGGTCGGTCGGGGAAGGTTTTCGATGACGCGAATCTTGGACGGCAGTGGTCGAATGCCGTTAGCGTCGATGATATGACCGAGGAACTCGAGTTCGGTTTCACCGAATTCACTCTTGGCGGCGTTGATGACAATTCCTTTACTGGCAAGGCGTGAAAACAACAACCGCAAGTGGTGAAGATGTTCTTCTGCCGAAGAGCTTGCGACGAGAAGGTCGTCAATGTATGCAAAAACGAAAGGCAAACCTCGGGTGACGGAATCGATGAAACGCTGAAAGGATTGTCCCGCGTTCCGTAAACCGAAAGGCATGCGGAGAAATTCGAAAAGACCGAAGGGTGTGGTGATGGCGGTCTTGGGAATGTCTTCTTCAGCGACCGGTAGTTGATGGTAGGCGCGAACGAGATCGATCTTAGAAAAGATCGTCGCTCCGTGCAACGCTACCGTGAAGTCCTGAATGTTCGGTAGAGGGTAGCGATCAGGAACGGTGACGTTGTTTAGTGCCCGGTAATCACCGCATGGGCGCCAGTCTCCCGTCTTCTTAGGCACCATGTGAAGTGGTGATGCCCAGTTACTGGAGGAAGGGCGGATGATGCCAGGTTGCAGCATGTGTTCGAACTCCGCGCGAGCGATCTTGAATTTCCGCGGGGACAAACGCCGGGGTCGGAAGTAGACCGGTGGGCCGGAGGTGACGATGTGATGGCACACGTCGTGTTGTACCGGTGGCGTCCAGTCCGGCAGGCGCGTCAAAGTGGGAAACTCGCGTAGGAGCGCGGCGAAAGGTTCGTCCAACATGGCAGAAATAGGCGCTATGGGCGATGTGCCTGATGATGGGACGCCGGGAACGGATAGCTGGGTCACGGAGTCGATGAGACGGCGTCGTTGGATGTCCACAAGGAGTCCGTAGTTATGCAAGAAGTCTGCTCCAATGACTGCATGACGGACGTCTGCAACCAGGAAGATCCAGCGGAATGCTCGTCGAAGGCCAAGGTTTAGCATGACGGAGCGTGACGAGAAAACTGGAATCCTGGTGCCGTTGACGGCTTGCAAAAGCGACACAGGAGTCGCTTTTCGGTCGGAGCGCTGGGCGGGGAGAATGCTGACGTCAGCACCTGTGTCGACTAAGAATCGTTGTCCCGTAACTCTGTCCGTCACGTAGAAAAGGCGACTTGTGTGTTGGGCCGGACCACTCGTCGCCGTTAGAGGTCGGCCGGCCTGTTTCCCTGCCAAGCGCAGGGACGCCGACAGTGACGAGCGTCGTTTCCAAAACGGCGGTGGTAGTAGCAAACGCCAGGCGCTGTAGTTGAGGTTTCATTTTGAGTGCCCGTGCGTCTTGATCTGCTGGAACTACGGCTGCGTGGGCGATGAGACGCGCGGCGATGTTCCGCTCCACAGATGATGCGTTCCAGGCGCTCACACAAGGAGTCGAGCGGAGATTGCACTGCGGAAGAGCAGGGAAGAGTTTGCAGAGCGGTTGTATTGTCACCCGGAGACGGTGACGTGGCTGCGATGGTTGGGGTGGCTACTTCCATGACTTTGTCGGCCAAAGCGGCAAGTCCGGTAAGGTCCATGGTAGAGGCTGTCGCCAGGACCATCTGCACGTTAGCCGGGAGTCGTTGCAAAAACAGTTCGCGCAACAGCGTGTCGTCGATGGATCTCGCGTTGTTTCCGAGCAGCTGGCTCATTCGGCGAAGAAGTTGACTAGGGCGTCGGTCGCCGAGTTCTTCAGCGGACAGAAGCTGCTGGATGCGAGAACGTTGTGAAGCTGCTGTGCGCTGTAGCAGTGCCGCCTTGAGATCGTCATAGGCAGCGGCAGACAATGGGGAGTTCAGCAAATCTGCCACCTCGTCAATGGCGGCGGGCGATAGCGCTGCGACGGCGTAATGGAACTTCGAGGCTTGAGAGCGGATACCAGCGACTTGAAATTGCGCTTCGGCCTGAAGAAACCACGCCGAAGGATGCTGGTCCCAGTACTGTGGGAGGCGGACAGCGATGGCAGAACAGGAGGGCTCACCGCGTTCCTCGGATGGGTTCTGGCCGTGAGCTCTCGTAGCGTCAGTCTGGTCCATGGTCGTCTCTACCACAGGAGCGTATGGCAGTATCACGTCCGGGTCACCAAACTGTGGCGACGAGCGACCACGTAGACCGTTAAAGTCTCGGGCTCTCGCAGGAGAGGAAGAACCGACAGTCCGTCTCTTAGCGTAGCATTCTTTTTAATGATCTCCTTCGGAACGCTAGCCCGTGCCGGAGCGCCAGCCGCTCGAGCTTCGTGTAGACGCGAGCGTCTACGTCATCCCTCGTGCGACGCCGATGCTGCTGCCGCTACAAACTGAAATATTTAGTCCTGCTGAGGTGTTCTGGTGACTAAAGAGAACTGTTTTGTTTCGATTGCGTTTTAACGAAAACATTTATTTTCACAGAGCAATCTGAGGCTCTTTTTGGTTCTTAGTAACTTTAGTTCTTTTTTATGCTAGGAAGAGGTTTTTATAATGTTTCGCAAATGTTGCGCTCGAATATAGACATGCCAGCCATTCGTGTAGATCCTGGGAAGTTGTGTGCTTTGTTGGGCTTGTTCCCGTCTTCTGTACAAAGGAAGAAAAGCAGAACGAATAATTAACTCTGCTTCTTCGCAACTGGGTCTTGCGCATCTCACAAATTTTATGTTTTCGCATGGTAAAAGTTCATGCTGAAATCCAATGGTAGATATTACAAGTTCTTTCCGTCAGGGAGGGCGCCAGTGGGAGCACGCAGTTGCGTACAAGCGCATTTGGAAGTACCACAATTCCTTGTACCGAAGTGGCACTTTTCCATTTCTCTCTCTTTTCTTGTTCGGCCGACAAACATTTCTGCCGCACTCTCGTGACATGATTGCGTGCGCAACTTTAGTTACTTAAAACCGCATGTAAGAAAAACAGGTTGTAATATTACCGCTTACATCTTTGTAGCCGTAGTGCCCAGGCGCCTTACTTTGCCATCGTTGTGTAGAGGAAAGAAAACATTATTCGACAATCATGCATGTGTCGCGTGCACAGGAGGGGCAGTGCTTTCTCTTGGCAGTGGCGGTGTTTTCTCTTATCCCGTCTTGAAACTGCGCTTACAAGAATTTGTTTATTAGTATGAATCAACTAGCCCACCAGCAAATTTCTTTAACAGATGGCGTCGTTATCGCTCCACTAATGATGGATATAAATTTCGCCACTCGCTCACCGTTGACAGAAACATAGCTCGGCGGCACGCTTATAGGTCCGAAATAGGGCGGTAGCATTCGAGAGAGCTTACTATGCTGTAGTAGGTATAGTCCATCAGACTCAAACTGATGCTCAGCGAGAGTTGCAAGACCTACAAGTGTACTATGCTTGCAGAAATTTCACACTTCGACGGGGATGGCGCCACCCAAATTCGGCAGGCAGGGTCCTGAAGCGGCGAGAAGAGTCCCAACTCCTTTGACAATGGCGGAAAGCGTCCATCTTCAGACAAAGCGCAAGAATCTGAGGCAAGAGCATATGCCCGAACCATCTACATGTGCGGCAGACTCAAGTCACTCTGGGCAGTCTCGGGAGGCACCAATCAGTATAGGGGGGTCGATTCTTTACTCTAGTGGAAGCACCTCCTGCAAAAAAAGAGGGCACACTGCGAATAGGGCGTGAGCACGGTTGCAAATGCATACCGCAAAACGCCCCCTCCCCGCCCCATTAGCTATAACATAAAATAGGCATGAAATCTTTCTAATGCGTGAATAAATGTAACTTGCGCATTTTGTTACCTCATCTTAGTATCCTTTTTCCCATACACCTTATGCAGCATGCGCAAGATGTTTCATGTACCACACTGCCACAAGTGTACACATTACAGAAAAAAGACTGCTAAAAGTAAGCTGTTACAATTAGAATTACTTCATTCGAAATTGTCCAATCGACTGCACAGCATACAAGGGCGAGCCAAATCCAAAGCTCTAAGAGCCATTCAGCACTTGCGAAGTTAGGGCGGTACTGCACAGTCTAAATGGCAAGTCTACTCCTGGTTCTGATGGACTCTCTAATAGAGCTCTAAAGAACCTGGGAGATGACTCCATTCAGCCCTTCACTGAAGAGATTAATCGGGTCTGGGCGCGGGGGTTGGCGCCGGAAACCTAGAAGTCGGCCTCGGTTGACCCATTCCGAAGCAAGGAAAGCCTCCAGGCCTTGCAAATCTTCGGCTCATCTCTCTCATGTTCTGCGTGGGTAAAGTGGCGGAGCACATCATTCACAATCGTATTTCGGAACACGTTGAGAAGAAAAATTTATATCTATTCAACATGATTGGGTTTCGTCCGGCTTTGTCCATACAGGATGCGATGAAGCTCATAAAATGCCAAGTCATTGACAACGCAACCAGAGATGTCAGGGCTATCTTGGGTTTAGATCTGGAGAAGGCTTTTCACAATATTTCTCACATTCACACTCTGAGTGCCATATCGGAGCTCAATCTGGGTGCTGCCTTTTATTGCTATATAAGCTCCTTTCTCAAGGGGAGGCCGGCGACACTCAAGATTGATCTGAAGGCAGATGCATTCGAGCTCGGACCTAGGGGCACGCCGCAAGGGACGATTGTATCTCCACTCCTTTTCAACATAGTACTGAGGGGTCTCTCAGAAAAGCCCTCTGCCATTGGTGGGTCAGTCACACGCTCTATAGGTGGTGGTGGTAACAACTTTATTGAGGCTCTGCTCAGTTATGATCTGGCAGGCCCGAGTCCTAGAATGGCCCCTCACGAGGAGCGACCCTTTCGGCCCAGGCAACCAGGGCTTTTTGTAGTTTTTCATCTGGCGTTCTGAGCAGCTCCTCCCACGTCTGTTGTGAGGGAGCTGGCAGGAGCGACCTGGGAGGGGGTAAGCCCTCGCACCCCCAAAGAATGTGATTTTGGGTAGCCAATGTTTGATTTGTGCAGTTTTTGACATACTGGGGGGGGGGTTCCATTGCCCGTTGGTAATTATGGCTAGACAATGTGGGCTGGGGAACGATTTAGTTTGGATTCGACGCAGGATCGAGGCTTCCGCTCGCGTGAGGCTTGCGTCCGGAGGCGGGTAGATTCGCCTTTTTTGCTTGTAGTAGTTTGTTATTTCGTGGTATGTCGTCGGCGCCTCATGCATGGGATCCGAGTCTGAGGGGCGCACCTCCCGGTTGATTAGACCTCGGGCTACCCAGTGCGCCTCCTTATTCCCTTGATTCCCCGAATGGGCAGGGACCCATACGAGTTCAACAGTATTTTCATTTGTAAAGTCCCGTAGGACTCTTGCTGCACAGACGCCTATGCTGCCTCTCGAAAAGTTGACTATCGCCCTTTTGGAGTCGCTTATGATAGTTTGCACGGAGGGATTCATGATGGCCAAAGCAATCGCAGTCTCTTCCGCTTCCGCGGTGGACGCTGTTTTTATGGTCGCGGCGTTGAGGATACTTCGCTCTCCGGTCACGACGCTCACTACATATGTTTGGTGATTTTGCTTTGCTGCATCGACATAAGCGGTGTGCTGGTTGCTTTGGTACCTTTCTTGAAGGGCCTTGGCTCTGGCAGACCGCCTCTTGTCGTGTCTCCCAGGGAGCATGTTCTTGGGTAACGGTTTTATAACCAAACGGCGTTTGACCACACCGAGTAATGTTGTTCTTCCTGCTGAATTCATAATGGGATTCAGCCCGAGTTTACTTAGAATGACCCTGCCAGTTGCGGTGCGGGAGAGTCGTTCACGTTGGGCTGTTTTATGGGCCTCCACGAGTTCGTCTAGGGTATTGTATATACCTAGCTCAAGTAATCGTTCAGTGTTCGCATACCTCGGGAGACCAAGGGCAGCTTTATGAGCTGTGAGAATGACGCTGTTAACCTTTTCCTTGTCAGAAAGGCGTAGGTGGTAGTAAGGGAAGGAATACACGACGCGAATGATCATGAAAGCCTGCGTCAGATGGCAGATATCAGCCTCCTTCATACCGCGGTGTCGTGTGGCTACTCGTCTGATTAGGCCACATATTTGGCGGGCTGTCGTCCGTAATCGGACAATAGCCTCAAAATTATGGGTGTTATGTTAAATTATCATGCCCAGGACTCTTATAGTCAGTACGGGCAGAACTGGGCCGTCTTCCACACTGAGTCGTATAGGTGAGGTGGCGTCCCTTTCGGTGGCGTGTTTGGTTGATTTGTCTCGGATGACGAGAAGCTCCGATTTTGTCGGCGAGCACGCTAGACCATTCTGTCGCACAAAATTTTGTACGGTATCTGCGGCCGCTTGTAATGCTTCCGTGATTTCTCCATCGGAACCGCTATTGGTCCAGATGGTGATATCATCGGCATAGATGGAGTGTTTGATATACGGGATCCTTTCCAGTAATGGAGGCAGGTTACGCATGGTCACATTGAAAAGGAAGGGGGAGAGGACCGCACCCTGAGGGGTGCCCCTTGTACCTAATTGAAATTTTCCGCTTTTAATGTCCCCAAAATGCGTTTCTGCAGTGCGATCCTTGACAAAACTTGTAATATAGCTATAAGTGCGCTTCCCCACATTCATTTTGATCAACGCTCTATAGAGATATTGCGACACGCATGTTGTACTTGATTGCTTGAACGAGGCGCGTGGGCGCCATCACTCGAGAAAAAAGGAGGAAGAACGAACTGGGCTCGCGCTTCCTACAAGCTGCGCCACAAATATCGCCGATTTTCTTCTACGCGACGTGATTGCATGGAGCTCCACGACAACTCGCAGACCGTGGCCGGACATCCCTATCAAAAGTTATCGCGGACATCCTGCAGCCATGTGCCACGGGGCACAAGCTATCCACGTCATACCATCCGCAAACAAAAGGCCTCACGGAGCGCCTCAATCGCACTCTCACAGACGTGCTCGCGAAATATGTCTCTTCAGACCACACTGACTGGGACCTCGCTCTACCGTTTGTCACATTTGCTTGTAATTCCTCGCGCCACAACACAGCCGGTGATTCTCCCTGCCTCGACACAACCCTCGACACAACTGCCCTCGACACAACTCTCCCTGTTCACGCGGCACCGACCAGTAAATAGGCACTTGACGCCATCGTGCGCTGTGCCCACGCAAGGGAAATTGCCCGTGACCGCCTTCTGAAATCCCAAGAGAGTCAGAGGCGTTTGTACGACCGGCGACACCGAGACGTGAACTTCCCGCCTGATTCTTTGGTGCTTCTATGGTCTCCGTCGCAGGAGGTCAGCATGTCAGAAAAACTGCCGTTTCGTTACAGAGACCCAAACCAAGTTCTTCATGCCGTGACTCCCGTCACCTACGAGATCGCCCAGGACGCCTTATCTGCTTCCCAGTCCAGTGATATCATGCACGTTACACGACTGAAGCAGTATCACTCTCCCAGTGATGACATTTAGACGCTCTGGGACATCGCTCCTGACGCCGGGGGATTAGGGTACACGCGTGTGGTATTTGATTGTTTAAAAGAGGCGCGTGCGCGCCATCACTCGAGAAAAGAGGAGGAAGAACGAACTAGGCTCGCGCTGTGAATCTAACTGGTCAGCGCTGCAACCGCTGTTGTAAATATAACCTTTAAATAGTTGCGCGTCTTACTGACGCATCCTTCGCGTAACAATATATCCATCTGGCGCACCAAAGGAAGTGAAGGGGAGGTTGAAATAGGCCTCAAGAAACAGGCCTCAAGACTAGATGAGGTTGAGTCATATCTGTAAAACACGGGACTGAGATGATCACCTAGTAAATCCGAGCTACTCATTTACAGGCCAGTCAGGAAGGGCCCCAAGCCTGAGGGTTGGAAGCCGTTCTCGGATGTTGATATCAATAAAGTTGCACGTGATGGAAGCCTCATTCCAAGAGTCGACTCTATCCGTCTACTAGGCATCGTTGTTGAACCCAATGGGTCCAACCACGTCACGTTGGCTGGAATGACCACGAAAAGGCAAAATCTAATTAGGCTCATCAACAGAGTCTCTAGCAGAGGGGGAGGCTTGAAGGAAGAAAATCTATTCGAGCTTTTCCACGCCTTCCATATGAGTTACATCGTTTATGTAGCAGCTATGCACAGTTGGCACACTTCAGAGAAAAAGAAGTTGAACATTCTCATTTGGAAAAGCATCAAAAAGGTACTCGGCGTCCTCATGACCTCCAGTACAGAACGCCTCTATCAACTGGGAGTACACAACTCATTGGAGGAGATTATCGAGGCGCAGGAATCGGCCCAACTGGCTCAGCTGTCCTGTTCTTCAGCGGGGAGAAGAATTCTGGCCATCCTGGGCCTTAAACCAGTATTCGCTGTAGAGAGAAGGCATCAAATCACTGACGAGCAAAGAGAAAGCATTTACGCTGCGCCAATGCCTCGCAATGTACACCTGCAGCACAAGGGGGAAAGGCGTTGGGCCAGGGTGATTGCGATCCTGACGAAGATCAAGGATGAACCCCAATAGGTCTCCTTTGTGGATGCGGCTAAATACGGCCGCTCGTCTCACTTCTCCATAGTGGCAATCGATCACAGATACCATGCTGTTTCGGCAGTCTCCGTGGCTGGGACCACTTCTCAGGCGGAGCAGGTTGCTGTTGCTTTTGCTCTTTTGGACGGCAACAGAACAAAAATATACACAGACTCTAGATCGGCAGTCAGGGCGTTCGACTCGGGCTCCATCGCGAAAGAGGCCCATAGTATTCTCAGTAACAGAGCAATCACTTCACATACGATTACTTGCTTTCCGACACACTTGGGTCTACTCCCAGGCGCGCGTATATGAACTCTCCGCGCGGGAGGAGGAGCCTTGTCACAGTCGAATGTCAAAGAGTTCCGGGACACTCTATGCCCCTTTAATGAATTCACAAAACATTTCTATCTGGAGAGAAGAATTTTTCCTCCATCAGCTAAAATACTCACAAGACTTCAAGCTATAACCCTTAGGATGCTTCAGACTAGCTCTTATCCTAGTCTGGCCTTCGTGTACTGTTTACCCCCGGACGTTTTTAGCTCACAGCGCTCTAGATGCGATGGGACATGCAATTCAGATCAGCTGCTCTGGCGGTGTCCCTTGTTGCGAGAGGATAAGGACATCACTGAACACATCGTAAGCTATGGGCTATCCAAAGAGCCTCCGATGCACCGGTAAAGTTAGGCCCAACTGTCCTCACGTGGGAGCGGCCCACAGTGCCGCCCTAAGGGGCGGCGCTTCTCAGGATCCTTTTAAGAAATTTCTTCGTATCCGTATTCGAAATTTTAATTGATTGCAGCGACTGATTATTGCCTCTGGCACCATAGGGTGGCGTTAGGGCAAGGAATCGACCAAGCCCATCGACGGCTACGTCAGGCTGTAGGAATGACGGAAAGATGTTTAGAACGACAGAAAGCTGAGCTAGTTGGTAAGGACTCGTAATGAAATATACATCTCTACATCGTTATTATTAACCGAGGGTCCCGTTGCAGTCTCTGACTTTGGGACACTCGTCTGTATATTGTATCTTACCAATTCATTGCATTTAAAGAATAATAAACTGAAACTGAAAGTGAAAAAAAGGGTAAGGCGTGCAGGCACGTACACACGGGAAGAGAAGTGGGCAACACGAACGCCGACTATCAATTGAACGATGCACTGAGGGGAAAAAAGAAAGAAGACACAAAACTCATATGCGCATGCTCTGGAATGGCAGCACCACGTGTCAGTCGGGTACACGTGCCGGTCTACGTGAGCGATAACATTTAAGGCAAATGATCTCTTCCTTGTGTAAGGTAATCGAAGGCTGACTCACACACGCACTTCCACCATTATCGACATGCCATGCCTCGACCATGAGACGCGTATCTTCATTCCTATGCCTGTACAATATCGCGCATTCATCAAACTCAGGTGTGCATTTAAAATCTTAGCAGTCTTAGAAATGTAAGGAAATATTAGAAGGCGATCCACCGGTTAACGAACTTTTATGTTCCGTTAGCCTTTGACTGATACACCGCCCCGTTTGCCCTACGTAGAAATGGGCACAGCTAAAAGGAACATTATATTACCACACCCATAGGACAGTCAGTAAAATTGTTGTTCTTGATGTGCTTCACTGGACAAACATCTGTTCTTCCTTCGCCTTTCACCTGCTTGTTTTTCTTCTGCACGGTAGCGCATATTTTACCAAGCTCATTGGGAGCAGTGAAAACTACATTAACACCATATGTACTTGCAACTTTTTTGAGCCTGTGCGATACTGAATGAATGTAGGGAATCACGACTACTCTTTTCTTGCTATTACTCCTTTCTGTAAACACGTCTTTAGGCGTTCAACCACAGTGGCCACTGCCATACTAGGATAGTCTGCTTCTAATAGGCGCCGAACCAGTGCGTTAAAACTGGAGCTCATTTTGTGTATGCATGATCTGGTGAGAGAAGACCTAAAGCACGAAATGACAATTCGGTTTTTGCTACTTTGGAATGCTTGGATTCAAAGTTCAACAATGGCTTCGAAGATCTAGGGGAGTGCTGCCAACACACGCGATTTTGTTCGAAAATCAAGGAAACGTCTAGAAACTGTATTACGTGTCTCTGAGGAAATTTCTTGGTAAACTTTAAAGCTCCTCCATGAAGTTTAAATTGCTGACTTACTGAAATAGCAGCGGAATCAAATTGGTCCCTATTGCAGAAAATCAGGCAATCATCAGCGGAACGAAAAACCTTAATAACACAATCGCCAAAGGTCATCTCTCAGCAGCTGTCATTGTTGCTCAGGTAAATATAAGTAAGAATAGGGGCAACCTTTGAACCAATACAGATTACTGATTTATGCAGAAACACGCCATCTCTCCGCCCAACCAGCGTCGACTTTAAGTGCACTGAAAGAATTTCAAGAAAAGCACCGATAGAAACAACGCATCTGTCGATAAATTCCCACTCTAGTACTCGTTCTCTAATGCACTCATTTGCGGAATTTAACAACCCGTCACGCAGCAAGGAGTAATAGAGGTCTTCGATATCTATACTAAAGGCTGTACAATCACCAGGCTTTTCCACTGTCAAAAACTTAACTAGTGCCTGAGAGTTACGCAAGCGAAACGGCTCAGAAAAAACTAGTGAAGCTAAGCAGTTATGTAGGTAACTAGCCACACACACAGACCTGCCATGTCATTTCTCTGACACTATAGCACGAAAAGGAATATCTTGCTTATGGGTTACCGCCGAGAAGAACAGTTCTAAGGTGAACGATTTTCTTTCTTGGCATTAGAGACAACTTTATCTAGATTATGTCTTGACAGGAGATCAACCGCACGTTGCTTGGCTGCTAAGGCTAGAGTTTTACTGGCTTCCAAGCATTCCAAGCAATCCAAGCACTCCAAAGTAGTAAAAAACTGAATTGCCATGTCGTGACTTAAGTCTTCTCTCACCGGATCATGCATGCACGAAATTAACGCCAGTTTTAATGCACAGGTCCGGTACCTATTAAAAGCAGGTTAGCCTAGCGTGGCAGTGGCCACTGTGGCTGACCGCCTAAAGAAGTCGATTTCGAGGGTAACAGACGTGAGAACAAAAAGCAGCACCAGCAAGAAAAGAGTAGTGGCGCATCCCTACATTCATTGAGTATTGCACAGGCTCAAAATGTTGCAAGTGGATATGTTGTTAATGTTGTTTTCACTGCTCCTGATAGGCTTGGTAAAATATGCGCTGCTGCTCAGAGGAAAAAGGAACAGGTGAAAGCCAAAAAAGAACAGATATTTGACCAGTGAAGCACATCAAGAACAACAATTTTACTGACTGTCATATGGGTGTGGTATATAAATTTCCACACTGCACGAAAAGTATCCGCTCTTAATATGGTCGTCTTCCCTAGGCGAGTCGACTAGGGAATCTGAGGACTCTCCAGTAGCAAATCCCAATCGTCGAATCCGTTGCGGTACCACGCTCATGCTAGCAACACTTCGCAGTAACCCCGCCTCCGTCATTTTAGGAGAGCAGATAGTTGGGCTCATAATCCTCATCATCAGCCTATTTATGTCCACTGCTGGACGAAGGCCTCTCTCTGCTATCTCCAGTTACCCCTGCCCTGCGCCAACCGATTCCAACTAGCACCAGCAAATTTCCTGATTTGGTCGCCCCCACCTAGTCTTCTTCCGTCCTCTACTGCGCTTCCCTTCTCTTCGAACCCATTCTGTCACCCTAATGGTGCAACTGTTATCTAATCTTCGCATTACATGACCTGCCCAGCGCTATTTCTTTCTCTGGATGCCTATTAGAATATTATCTATACCTGTTTGCTCTGTGATCCAAACCGCTCTCTTTCTGTTTGTTAATGTTATGCCTAGCATTCTTCGTTCCATCGCTCTTTGCGCGGTCCTTAACTTGTTCTCAAGCTTCTTTGTCAGTCTTGAAGTTTCTGACCCGTATGTCAGCCCCGGTAAAATGCGCTGATTGTGTACTTTCCTTTTCAATGATAAGGGTAAGCTCCCAGTCAGGAGCTCAACATGTCTGCCGTATGCGACCCAACCCATTTTCCTTCTGTAAATTTCCGTCTCATAATGAGGGTTCCCTGCGAATAGTTGACCTAGGTAAACGTACTCCTTCACAGACTCTAGAGGCTTACTAGCGATCTTGAACTCTTGTTCCCTTGCCCGGTTATTTATCATTATCTTTGTCTTCTGCATATTAATCTTCAACCCCACTCTTACACTCTCTCTGTTAAAGTCCTCAATTATTTGTTGTAACTCGTCCGCAGTGTTGCTGAATAGAACAATCTCATCGACAAACCGAAGGTTGCTGAGGTATTCGCCGTCGACCCTTACTCCTAAACCTTCCCAGTTTAATAGCTTGAATACTTCTTCTAAGCACGCAGTGAATAGCATTGGAGAGATTGTGCATCCTTGTCTGACCCCTTTCTTTATAGGTATCTTCCTACTTTTCGTGTGTACAATTAAGGTGTCTGTGGAATCTCTGTAGATATTGGGCTAATTGGTTGAAATGTATAATGAAAAAGTTTGCGCGAAGACACGAGGACAATGACGAGAGAAGGCAGGGACGAGCGCTAACTCACAACTGAAGTTTATTTATTCGTCTGTGCGTTTGAAATAAATTTCTGTTGTGAGTTAGCGCTCGTCCCTGTCCTTTCTCGGCATTGTCCTCGTGTCTCCGCGCAAACTTTTTCAATATGCCGCCTTCGTCATTAGTTCAGGCTGTCAGGTAATGGTGGGGGGTAGTGGCCTTTTGTGAACCCATCAACAGTCAGTGTCCATGCTGCGTTGACGTCTGGATAGGGTAGATGGATGGATGGGTAACCGTTTTCCTCGTGGCAAAAGTCTAACATTTTTCGGTCATTGAGATGTAACATGCCCCATGAAAGTAAATATGCGATTACTAAAGAGTAATTTATTTATTTATTTATTTATTTATTTACAAATACTGCTGTCTCAAAATTGAGACATAGCAGGAGTGGGTGAGTACATCAAGATAACATACAATCAACATGTCACATGTAAACGAACTTCGTCCACAAAACGCTCAAGTGGCAATTCTCGTAGATTAATATGTAGCGTGTTCCACAATTCAATGGTTAATGGTAAGAAAGAAAATTTGAAGCTATCTATGTGAACAGGCCTGGAGTGCGGCCTGATCCCGGTGACCAGAACCGGTAACGCACTCTCTCACCAGAGCAGGATTGGCCACCCTGGTGCAGTACTTGGCCACAACCTCCTATATGAATACAACAATCAAACCCCGGCCCTCAGTCCCCAGCAGCCGCGAAGCAACTGACCACGGCGGCGGTCAGATCTGTAACGCTGCAGAGGGTGCTAAGAATACCTGGCTCCGGACAGGCCGCCATTGGAATCTGAACCTGGCAACGTTTAACGTTAGAACGCTATCTAGTGAGGCGAGTCTAGCAGTATTATTGGAGGAATTAGAGGGTAGTAAATGGGATATAATAGGGCTGAGTGAGGTTAGGAGGACAAAAGAAGCATATACAGTGCTAAAAAGCGGGCATGTACTGTGTTACCGGGGCTTAGCGGAGAGGCGAGAACTAGGAGTCGGATTCCTGATTAATAAGGAAATAGCTGGTAACATACAGGAATTCTATAGCATTAACGAGAGGGTGGCAGGTCTTGTTGTGAAACTTAATAAGAGGTACAAATTGAAGGTGGTACAAGTCTATGCTCCTACATGCAGCCATGATGACCAGGAAGTCGAAAGCTTTTATGAAGACGTGGAATCGGCGATGGGTAAAGTCAAAACAAAATACACTATACTGATGGGCGACTTCAATGCCAGGGTAGGCAAGAAGCAGGCTGGAGACAAGTCAGTGGGGGAATATGGCATAGGCTCTAGGAATAGCAGAGGAGAATTATTAGTAGAGTTTGCAGAACAGAATAATATGCGGATAATGAACACCTTTTTCCGCAAGCGGGTTAGTCGAAAGTGGACGTGGAGGAGCCCGAATGGTGAGACTAGAAATGAAATCGACTTCATACTCTGCGCGAACCCTGGCATCATACAAGATGTAGACGTACTCGGCAAGGTACGCTGCAGTGACCATAGGATGGTAAGAACTCGAATTAGCCTAGACTTGAGGAGGGAACGGAAGAAACTGGTACACAAGAAGCCAATCAATGAATTAGCGGTAAGAGGGAAACTAGAGGAATTCCGGATCAAGCTACAGAACAGGTATTCGGCTTTAACTCAGGAAGAGGACCTTAGTGTTGAAGCAATGAACGACTATCTCATGGGAACCATTAAGGAGTGCGCAATAGAAGTCGGTGGTAACTCCGTTAGACAGGAAACCAGTAAGCTATCGCAGGAGACGAAAGATCTGATCAAGAAACGCCAATGTATGAAAGCCTCTAACCCTACAGCTAGAATAGAACTGGCAGAACTTTCTAAGTTAATCAACAAGCGTAAGACAGCGGACATCAGGAACTATAATATGGATAGAATTGAACAGGCTCTCAGGAACGGAGGAAGCCTAAAAACAGTGAAGAAGAAACTAGGAATAGGCAAGAATCAGATGTGTGCGTTAAGAGACAAAGCCGGCAATATCGTTACTAATATGGATGAGATAGTTCAAGTGGCTGAGGAGTTCTATAGAGATTTATACAGTACCAGTGGCACCCACGACGATAGTGGAAGAGAGAATAGCCTAGAGGAATTCGAAATCCCACAGGTAACGCCAGAAGAAGTAAAGAAAGCCTTAGGAGCTATGCAAAGGGGGAAGGCAGCCGGGGAGGATCAGGTAACAGCAGATTTGTTGAAGGATGGTGGTCAGATTGTTCTAGAGAAACTGGCCACCCTGTATACGCAATGCCTCATAACCTCGAGCGTACCGGAATCTTGGAAGAACGCTAACATAATCCTAATCCATAAGAAAGGGGACGCCAAAGACTTGAAAAATTATAGACCGATCAGCTTACTGTCCGTTGCCTACAAAGTATTTACTAAGGTAATCGCAAATAGAATCAGGAACACCTTAGACTTCTGTCAACCAAAGGACCAGGCAGGATTCCGTAAAGGCTACTCAACAATAGACCATATTCACACTATCAATCAAGTGATAGAGAAATGTGCAGAATATAACCAACCCTTATATATAGCTTTCATTGATTACGAGAAAGCGTTTGATTCAGTCGAAACCTCAGCAGTCATGGAGGCATTACGGAATCAGGGTGTAGATGAGCCATATGTAAAGATACTGGAAGATATCTATAGCGGCTCCACAGCCACCGTAGTCCTCCACAAAGAAAGCAACAAAATCCCTATAAAGAAAGGCGTCAGACAGGGAGATACGATATCTCCAATGCTATTCACAGCATGTTTACAGGAGGTATTCAGAGGCCTGGAGTGGGAAGAATTGGGGATAAAAGTTGATGGAGAATACCTTAGCAACTTGCGATTCGCTGATGATATTGCCTTGCTTAGTAACTCAGGAGACCAATTGCAATGCATGCTCACTGACCTGGAGAGGCAAAGCAGAAGGGTGGGTCTGAAAATTAATCTGCAGAAAACTAAAGTAATGTTTAACAGGCTCGGAAGAGAACAGCAGTTTACGATAGGTAGCGAAGCACTGGAAGGGGTAAGGGACTACATCTACTTAGGGCAGGTAGTGACCACGGATCCGGATCATGAGACTGAAATAACCAGAAGAATAAGAATGGGCTGGGGTGCGTTTGGGAGGCATTCTCAAATCATGAACAGCAGGTTGCCACTATCCCTCAAAAGGAAAGTGTATAACAGCTGTGTGTTACCAGTACTCACATATGGGGCAGAAACCTGGAGACTTACGAAAAGGGTTCTGCTGAAATTGAGGACGACGCAACGAGCTATGGAAAGAAGAATGATGGGTGTGACGTTAAGGGATAAGAAAAGAGCAGATTGGGTGAGGCAACAAACGCGGGTAAACGACATCTTAGTTGAAATCAAGAAAAAGAAATGGGCATGGGCCGGACATGTAATGAGGAGGGAAGATAACCGATGGTCACTAAGGGTTACGGACTGGATTCCAAGGGAAGGGATGCGTAGCAGGGGGCGGCAGAAAGTTAGGTGGGCGGATGACATTAAGACGTTTGCAGGGACAACATGGCCACAATTAGTACATGACCGGGGTAGTTGGAGAAGTATGGGAGAGGCCTTTGCCCTGCAGTGGGCGTAACTAGGCTGATGATGATGATGATGTGAGCTCGAAAGGGAACAATATTCAAGGGAGTGGCTCTTGGCGTTACACGTGCCGAAGAGCCAACAAATGTCACAGGTACGTCGACAAATACTGAAGCATGTACAATTTTGTGCAACATTATTAGCCTTTCACACGTGCGCCTATGTGCCAACGGCTCCAGCGATAGCAGGACAGCATACAGAGAAGGGGAGAAATTGCGATCGTATCGTTTATAAATAAATCTGATAGCTTTCTTCTGCACAGCCTCAAGCTTTGATACATCATATGCGCAGTGGGGTGACCAGACAACAGATGCATATTCTAGAGTGGGCCTCACGAGGGATCTGTAAGCTGCTAGTTTGCATTCCTTGGTTGCTGCTTTTAGTGTTCTTTTTAAATATCCAAGTCGTTTTAGAGCGCTGGAACAAATGAAGTCGACGTGTTTGTGCCATTTTAAGTTGGAAGAAAAAATTACACCAAGATATTTGAACTCGCTGACGGAAGTCAAAGTCTTCTCATCATTACTGTAGGCAAACTTCAGGGGTCCTTTTTTGTTCGAAAAGGTCATTGATACTGTTTTATCGAAGTTGATTTCCATTTGCCAGGTCTTGCTCCAGTTGCAGAAGGCATTGAACGTGTTATTTAGCGGCTCCTGGGCACTGGGGCTGGCGATGTTAGAGTACAAGACACAGTCGTCTGCGTACAAACGGAGCTTAACAGCAGAGTTAGTAACAACACTCTCGACATCATTAAGGTAAATAATGAATAAAAGTGGTCCCAGTACGGAGCCCTGTGGGACGCCGGAAGAAATAACGACTGAGGATGAGTGCGCCTGGTTAAATGAGACAAACTGGGACCGCAGATGCAAGTAGTCTCTTATCCAGCCAAGTAAGTGATTGCCGTGTATGCCTCTGAATAAAGAGTCAAGCTTCATAAGTAACTTATCATGACATACCTTGTCAAATGCTTTGGAGTAGTCCACAAATATGGCGTCAATCTGGCCACGATTGTTAAGTGTAGTAGCAACGTCGTGAGTGAATTCAATTAATTGCGTAACCGTGGAAAAACCCGATCTAAAACCATGCTGACGATGTGAAAGAATGTTGTTATCGTTGAGGTACTGTATAATGTGCTTATGAATTATGTGTTCAAGTAGTTTGCAACAAGTAGATAATAACGAGATTGGTCTATAATTGGAAATTGATTGCCTAATGCCAGATTTGTGTATCGGTACAACTTGAGCAACTTTCCAGACACTGGGAACAGTTTGCGATTCGACAGATTTTTGAAATATGATAGTCAGATACCGCGCACAATACTCTGAGTATCTTTTTAAAAACGTGTTTGGAATGTTATCTGGTCCTGCACTTTTACTAGTATCAATATTTAACAAGAGGGCGTGAACTCCGCTAATCGTTATCTGAAGTTTTGGAAAAATGCTGAAGCACTACCACAGTGAAACTTGATGAAATTGATCATTTTAACTTACTTTCCTCGCAACTTTAATTAACATTGCACAAATACAGTATACAGAACGAGCTATACTGGCTTTTTAATTTCGTCCGCCGCAGCACTTTAGGCATCATTATGTCCATTCACTGTTCCTTTTCAAAATATTTATCGGTAATCTTCCGTCTTTTCTTGTCGAGGCATCAGACAGCGACGCCTAAAGCTCACCCGATGTTGACGTTGGAGGGAAGGTCATTGATGTAACGTACGAAGACGTTGCACACAAAGTGGAGGTTACTCAATGCTGCTATGCTCAGATATGGGTCCTCTATGAAGCTCGGCACATCACTGTTGCTGAAGTTATGGAAAGAGCTCCCGGTAGGGCCAATAAAAAACTGCAAGATCGGACATAGGTGATTTACTGTCATCAACGTGCGGAGTGCTCATCGCGATCGAGGAATTAAAGGGCCGTTTAAATTCGTAGGAAAACATCTCCTGGAGTTCCTGCCGGTAGCCTTTAATGGTTAACTATTTAAACCTAAGCGAGGAATTGCAGCAAACATCAACAGGTGTTCCCGTTACCTAGAGAACGTGGTGAAATCAGTGATAGAATTTAAAATATTATTCGCATGTCGACATCGAAATCATTCCCGTAGACCGGAGGGAGCCTAGCTTCTTTGTCCCCAACATCTATAGCACCCCTAACGAGCAGGCAGACTGTTTCAACGGTGTCTTCAAACTAAAGGGAGCAAACCAAGGGTTGCGTATCGTAGGCGACTTTAATGCAGCACAGCCAACGTAGGATACCGAGACAACTACCCCGAAGGGTCAACAGATAGCACTGACGATAGCACAACTAGGCTTAACTACTCTGACAGACACAGTCCACCCAACGAGAATAGGCAACAGTGTCAGTAGAGACACCTGCCCGCACCTTACGCTGATCAAAGGCATCAGGTAGTACGGATGGCACAACCTTGATGTCACCATCAGTTGCGACCATAATAAAATAGAAACACATCTAATAACACCGCAAACAACAATCAAAGAACGTAAAAGACGGATGACAGATTGGGACAAGTCCCGAAAGCGGTGCAAGCAAGAAAGCACCAATGAAACCTACGAAGGCGACTTGAAACCAGAAACTCTGCAGGAATGGATCTTACAAATCAGAAATGTTTCTGTGCGACAACGAAAATCATCGACACGTCACCAGAATATGCCAACGTCGACAGACTTTGGGAAGCACGCAATTGTATGCAAAAAAGGTGGAGAAATCATAAATACAATCGCAAGCCCAGGCAACGGATAGCCGCCTTAACAGCCCAGGAGGGAAATTACGCAACCAAACTAACGTGATACAATTAGAATCTCGGTACCTTGGGCGCTCCCAAAACGTAAGCATTGCTTAGAAATCTCATCGACCGCAATCAAACCAAAGCAACGAGCAGCAAAACCCTTCAAAAAATCTTGAGACGGACACCTAGCGATGATGCGGCCATTTTAACAACCATGCAGCCAAATGCTCTGAAGTTTGATGTGGCGCGATTACAAAACGAGCTAAACAACCATGCAGCTAAACCTTCCTAAGCTTGCTGTACAGGAATTAGAAAATTATATAAATGACCATGTAGCTTAATGTTCTGAACCTTGCGCTGGGGTGACTGCAGAACTATATAAACAGTCATGCAGCCTTATGCCCTGAACCTTGATCTGGCCCGCATAGAAAATTGTATATGCAACCATGCAACAAAATAGTCTGAAGCTTGCTGTAGGGCAATTAAAAGCTATATAAACATCTTTGCAGCCAAATGCTCTGAAGCTTGATGTGGGGCGAGAACAAAACTATGAACCATGCAGGCAAATGCTCTGAACCTTGATGTGGGGTGAATACAAATCTATATAAGCAACCATGTAGCAAAATGCTCTGAACCTTGATGTAGAGCGATTACAAAACCATATAAACAACCATGCAGCTAAATGCTCCGAATTCCGATGTGGGGTGATTACTAAACTATAAACAACCATGCAGAAAAATGCTCCGAAACTTTAAGTGGGGCGATCACAAAATTATATATGCAACCATGCAGCAACGTCCTCTGTACCTTGACGTGGGGCGATTACAAAACTATATAAACAACCACGCAGCCAAATGCTCTGAAGTTGATTTGGGGCGTTTACAAAATTATATAAACATCGATGCAGCCAACTGCTCTGAACCTTGATGTGGGGCGATTACGAAACTATATTAAACAACCATTCAGCCAAATCTTTTGAAGCTTGAAGTGGGGTGATCCCAAAACTATGTAAACAACTATGCAGCCAAATGCTCTGAAGTTAGATGTGGGGCGATTACAATACGATATAAACCCTGATGCAGCTAAATTCTCCAAAACTTGATGTGTGGTGATTTCAAAACTATATAAACAACCATGTAGCTAAATGCTCTGAACTTTGCTATGGGGTTATTACAAAACTGCATATACAACCATGCACCCAAATCCTCTAAACCTTGATGTGGAGCGATTACAGAACGATATAAACAAGCATACAGCCAAGTGCTTTGAAGCGTGACGTGGGTTGATTACTAAGCTATGTCAACAACCACGCACCTAATGCTGTGATGCATGATGTGGGGTGATTACAAAACTAAATAAACAACCATGGAGGAAAATGCTACGAAGTTTGAAGTGGGGCGATTACAAAGCTGTGCAAGCAACCATGCAGCCAAATGCACTGACGTTGATGTGGGGCAATTACAAAACTATATAAACAGCCATGCAGCCAAATGTCATGAACCTTGATCTGGGGCAATTACAAAACTGTGTAAACAAACATGAAGCAAAATGTTCCGAAGCTTGATTTGGGGCGACAACAATACTAAACAAACAAACATGCAGAAATTTGCTCCGAAGCTTCAGGTGGGGCGATTACAAAACTATATAAACAACAATGCAGCAAAATGCTTCGAACCTTCATGCGGGGTGATTACAGATCAATATAAGCAACCATGCAGCCATATGCTCTTAAATGTGACGTGGGCCGATTATAAATCTATATAAACAACCATGCAGCTATATACTCCGAAGTTTGATGTGGGGCCATTACAAAACTATATCAACAACCACACAGCAAAATGCTCTGAACCTTGACGTAGGGAAAAACAAAACTATAATAACAACCATGCAGCCAAATGCTCGCAAGTTTGATGCGGCGCCATTACAAAAGGAGCTAAACAACTCTGCAGCTAAATCTTCCTAAGCTTGCTGTAGAGGAATTAGAAAATTATATAAACGATCATGTAGCTTAATGTTCTGAACCTTGCGCTGGGGTGACTGCAGAACTATATAAACAGTCGTGCAGCTTAACGCCCTGAACCTTGATGTGGGCCGCATAGAAAACGATATATGCAACAATGCAGCAAAATGGTCTGAAGCTTGATGTGGGGCAATTAAAAGCTATATAAACATCTTTGCAGCCAAATGCTTTGAAGCTTGATGTGGGGCGAGAACAAAACTATGAACAACCATGCAGGCAAATGCTCTGAACCTTGATGTGGGGTGAATACAAGTCTATATAAGCAACCATGTAGCCAAATGCTCTGAACCTTCATGTAGGGCGATTACAAAACCATATAAACAACCATGCAGCTAAATGCTCCGAATCCCGATGTGGGGTGATTACTAAACTATAAACAACTGTGCAGCAAAATGCTCCGAAACTTTAAGTGGGGCGATCACAAAATTATATATGCAACCATGCAGCAACATGCTCTGAACCTTGACGTGGGGCGATTACAAAACTACACAAACAACCATGCAGCGAAATGCTCTGAAGCTGATGTGGGGTGATACAAAACTATGTAAACAACGATGCAGCCAAATGCTCTGAAGTTAGATGTGGGGCGATTACAATAGGATATAAACAACCATGCAGCTATATTCTCCGAAGCTTAATGTGCGGTGATTCCAAAACTATATGAACAGCCATATAGCTAAATGCTCTGAAGCTTGCTGTAGGGGGATTAAAAAACTGCATATTTAACCATGTACCCAAATACTCTAAACTTTGATGTGCGGCGATTATTAAACGATATAAAGAAGCATACAGCCAAGTGCTTGTAAGCTTTACGTGGGGTGATTACTTAACTATATAAACAACCATGCAGCTAAATGCTCCGAAGCATGATGTGGGGCGATACAAAACTAAATAAACAACTATGGAGTAAAATACTCCGAAGCTTTATGTGGGCCGATTACAAAACTATATAAACAACCGTGTAGCAAATTGCTCTGAAAATTCATGTGGGGTGATTATAAAACTATATACAAAGCCATATATCCAAACGCTCATAACCTTAGTGCGGGGCGATTACAAAACTATGTAAAACACCATGCATCCAATTGATATGAAGCTGAACGTGGGGCGCTTACTAAACTATCTAAACAACCATCCACCAAAATGGCCCGAAAGTTGATGTGGAGTGATTACAAGACTGTACAAATAACCATGATGCCAATGCACTGAAATATCATGTGGGGCGATAAAAACTATATACACAGCCATGCAGCAAAGTGCTCTGAACCTTGACGTGGGGCGATTACAAAATTATATGAGCAAGCATGCAGCCAAATTCTCTGAAGCTTGATGTTTGGCGATTCCAAAACTATATAAACAACCATGTAGCTAAATGCTCTGAACCTTGCTATGGGGTGATTACAAAACTACATATACAACCATGCACCCAAATCCTCTAAACCTTGATGTGGGGCGATTACTAAACGATATAAACAACCATGGAGCAAATTGCTCCGAAGTTGGACGTGGGGCGTTTGCAAAGCTGTGCCAGCAACCATGCAGCCAAATACACTGAAGTTGATGTGGAGCGGTTACAAAACTATATAAACAACATTGCAGCCAAATGTTCTGAACCTTGATCTGGGGCAATTACAAAACAATATAAACAAGCATGCAGCAAAATGCTCCCAAGCTTGATGTGGGGCGATTACAAAACTATATAAACAACCGTGCAGCGAAATGCTTTAAACCTTAATGCTGGGGGATTATCGATATATAAGCAACCATGCAGCCAAATGCATTTAAACTTGATGTGGGCCAATTATAAATCTATATAAACAAACATGCAGCTATATGCTCTGAAGTTTGATGTGTGGCGTTTACAAATCTATATCAACAACCATGCAGCCAAATCTTCCGAAGCTTGCTGTGGGGGAATTGGAAAACTATATAAGCAACCATGTAGCTAAATGTTCTGAACCTTGCAGTGGGGTGATTACGGAAGTATATAAACAGCCATGCATCCAAACGCCCTGAACCTTGATGTGGGCCGTATAGAAAATTATATATGCAACATTGCTGCAGAATGGTCTGAAGCTTGCTGTGGGGCAATTAAAAGCTATATAAACATCTTTGCACCCAAATGCTCTGAAGCTTGATGTGGGGCGAGAACAAAACTATGAACCATGCAGGCAAATGCTCTGAACCTTGATGTGGGGTGAATACAAATCTATATAAGCAACTAAGTAGCAAAATGCTCTAAACCTTTATGTAGGGCGATTACAAAACCATATAAACAACCATGCAGCTAAATGCTCCGAATCCCGATGTGGGGTGATTACTAAACTATAAACAACCATGTAGCAAAATGCTCCGAAACTTTAAGTGGGGCGATCACAAAATTATATATGTAACCATGCAGCAACATCCTCTGAACCTTGACGTGGGGCGATTACAAAACTATATGAACAACCATGCAGCGAAATGCTCTGAAGTTGATGTGGGGTGTTTACAAAATTATATAAACCCCGATGCAGCTAAATTCTCCCAAAATTGATGTGTGGTGATTCCAAAACTATATAAACAACCATGTAGCTAAATGCTCTGAACTTTGCTATGGGGTTATTACAAAACTACATATACAACCATGCACCCAAATCCTCTAAACCTTGATGTGGAGCGATTACAGAACGATATAAACAAGCATACAGCCAAGTGCTTTGAAGCGTGACGTGGGTTGATTACTAAGCTATGTCAACAACCACGCACCTAATGCTATGATGCATGATGTGGGGCGATTACAAAACTAAATAAACAACCATGGAGCTAACTGCTCCGAAGTTTGAAGTGAGGCGATTACAAAGCTGTGCAAGCAAACATGCAGCCAAATGCACTGAAGTTGATGTGGGGCAACTACAAAACTGTATAAACAGCCATGCAGCCAAATGTCATGAACCTTGATCTGGGGCAATTACAAAACTATATAAGCAAACAAGCAGCAAAATGTTCCGAAGCTTGATTTGGGGCGACAACAATACTACACAAACAACCATGCAGAAATTTGCTCCGAAGCTTCATGTGGGGCGATTACAAAACTATATAAACAACAATGCAGCAAAATGCTTTGAACCTTCATGCGGGGTGATTACAGATCAATATAAGCAACTATGCAGCCAAACGGTCTTAAATTTGACGTGGGCCGATTATAAATCTATATAAACAACCATGCAGCTATATACTCCGAAGTTTGATGTGGGGCGATTACAAAACTATATCAACAACCATACAGCAAAATGCTCTGAACCTTGACGTGTGGCAATTACAAAACTATATCAACAACCATGTAGCCAAATGCTCTGAAGTTTGATGTTGCGCCATTACAAAAGGAGCTAAACAACCATGCAGCCAAATCTTCCGAAGCTTGCTGTGGGGGAATTAGAAAACTATATAAGCAACCATATAGCTAAATGTTCTGAACCTTGCGGTGGGGTGATTACGGATGTATATAAACAGTCATGCATCCAAACGCCCTGAACCTTGATGTGGGCCGTATAGAAAATTATATATGCAACATTGCTGCAGAATGGTCTGAACCTTGATGTGGCGAAATTAAAAGCTATACAAACATCTTTGCAGCCAAATGCTCTCAAGCTTGATGTGGGGTGAGAACAAAACTATATGAACAACCGTGCAGGCAAATGCTCTGAACCTTGATGTGAAACAAGGTTTGGGTACGGGCTAGTTGGTATTCCATGGTATCACTCGTCACTTACAGTGCATACATAGATGAGCCTTCGTCGTCCTTTTTTGTCGCTCGACTATGTATGCGCAGTAAGTGACGATTGATACCTTGATGTGAGGCAATTAAGAACTACATAAACCAACATGATGCCAAATACTGCGAAGCTTGACATGGGGGCTGACAACACCATATAATCTACAATGCAGCTAAATGATCGGGAGGTTGTTGTTGGGTAAGTACAAAACTTTATCATAACCATGCAGCCAAATGCTCTGAACCTTCATGTGGGGTGAATACAAATCTATATAAGCAACCATGTAGCCAAATGCTCTGAACCTGGATGTAGGGCGATTACAAACTATATAAAAACCATGCGGCTAAATGCTCCGAATCCCGATGGGGGTGATTACTAAACTATAAACCACCATGCAGCAAAATGCTCCGAAACACTAAGTGGGGCGATTACCAAATTATATGTACAACCATGCAGCCCCATGCTTTGAACCTAGACGTGGGGCGATCACAAAACTATATTAACAACGATACAGCCAAGTGCTCTGAAGTTGATGTGGGCCGTTTACAAAACTATGTATACATCCATGCAGCCAAATGGCCTGAACCTTGATGTGGGGCGATTACGAAACTATATAAAACGCCATGCAGGCAATTCTTTTGAAGCTTGAATTGGGGTGATTACAAAACCACGTAAACAACGATGCAGCCAAATGCTCTGAAGTTAGATGTGGGGCGCTTACATAATGATATAAACAACGATGCAGCTGAATTCTCCGAAGCTTGATGTGTGGTGATTCCAAAACTATATGAATAGCCATGTAGCTAAATTCTCTGAACCTTGCTGTAGGGTGATTAAAAACCTACATATACAACCCTGCACCTAAATCCTCTAAATTTTGATGTGCGGCGATTATTAAACGATATAAACAAGCATACAGCCAAGTGCTTTTAAGCTTGACGGGGGGTGATTACTAAACTATATAAACAACCATGCAGCTAAATACTCCGAAATATAATGTGTGGCGATTCAAAACTAAAAAAACAACCATGGAGCAAAATCCTCCAAAGCTTGATGTGGGCCGATTACAAAACTATATAAACAACCATGAAGCAAATTGCTCTGAACATTCATCTGGGGCGATTATAAAACTATATACAAAGCCATATATCTAAACGCTCTTAACCTTACTGCACGGTGATTACAAAACTATGTAAAACACCATGCATCCAAATGCTGTGACGCTGAACGTGTGGCGATTACTAAACTATCTAAACAACCATTCCCCAAAATGGCGCGAAAGTTGATGTGGAGTGATTACAAAACTGTACAAATAACCATGACGCCAAATGCCCTGAAATATGATGTGGGGCGATAAAAACTATATAAACAACCATGAAGCCAAATTCTCTGAAGTTGATGTGGGGCGATTACAGCACTATATAAACAACCATGCAGCCAAATACTCTGAAGCTTGACGTCGGGCGATTACGAAACTTTATAAACTACCGCGCAGCAAACTCTTCTGAACCTTGATGTGGGGCGAGTACTAAACTATATAAAGAAGCATACAGCCATGTGTAATGAAATTTGACGTAGGGCGATTACAAAACTGTATAAGCAACCACGCAGCTATATGCTGCGAAGCTTGATGTGAGGCGAGAATAAAACTAAATAAACAACGATGCAGCAAAATGCTCCGAAGCTTGACGTGGGTCAATTTTAAAGCTATATAAACAACCATGCAGCTATACGCTCCTAAGCTTATGTGGGGTGATTACAAAACTACATCAACAACCATACAGCAAAATGCTCTTAAGCTTGACGTGGGGCAATTGCAAAACTATACAAGCAACCACGCAGCCAAATGCTCTGAAGTTTATTTGGGGCAATAACAAAACTATACCAAAAACCATGCAGCCGAATTCTCTGATGTTTGATGTGCCGCGATTGCAAAACAATCTAAACAATCTTCCAAAGCTTGCTGTGGGGGAATTAGAAACCATATAAACAACCATGTAGCTAAATGCTCTGAACCTTGCGGTGGGGTGATTACAGAATATAAACAGTCATGCAGCCAAACGCCCTGAACCTTGATGTGGTCTGTATAGAAAACTATATGCAACCACGCAGCAAAATGTTCTGAACCTTGATGTGGGGCAATTAAAAGTTACATAAACATATTTGCAGCCAAATGCTCTGAAGCTTGATGTGGGGCGAGAACAAAACTATATGAACAACCATGCAGGCAAATTTTCTGAACCTTGATATGAGGCAATTAAGAACTACATAAACCACCATGAAGCAAATACTGTGAACCTTGACGTGGGGAGATGACAACACTATATTAACTACCATGCAGCTTAATGCTCCGGAGGTTGATGCGGAGTGAGTACAAAACTTTGTCATAACCATGCAGCCAAATGCTCTTAACCTTGGTGTAGGTTGAGTACAAATATATAAGCAACCATGTAGCGAAATGCTCTGAAGCTTGATGTAGGGCGATTACAAACTATATAAATAACCATGCCGCTAA
This sequence comes from Dermacentor variabilis, assembly GCF_050947875.1. Taxonomy (NCBI): domain Eukaryota; kingdom Metazoa; phylum Arthropoda; class Arachnida; order Ixodida; family Ixodidae; genus Dermacentor; species Dermacentor variabilis. The sequence continues at coordinate 6,734,929 of NC_134571.1, read as the reverse complement.
ATGCTCCGAATCCCGATGTGGGGTGATTACCAAACTATAAACAACCATGCAGCCAAATGCTCTCTGAAGTTGATCTGGGGCGTTTACAAAACTATATAAACATCCATGCAGCCAACTGCTTTATACCTTCATGTGGGGCGATTACGAAACTATATAAACAACCATGCAGCCAAATATATTGAAGCTTGATGTGGGGTGATTACAAAACTATGTAAACAACGATGCAGCCTAATGCTCTGAAATTAGATAGGGGGTGATTACAAAATGATATAAACAACGATGCAGCTGAATTCTCCAAAGCTTGATGTGTGGTGATTCCAAAACTATATGAACAGCCATGTAGCTAAATGCTCTGAACCTTGATGTGAGGCGATTAAGAACTACATAAAGTGCCATGAAGGCAAACGCTGTGGAGCTTGACGTAGGGAGATCACAAAACTATCTAAACAACCATGCAGCTTAATGCTGCGAAGCTTGATGTGGGGCGATTAGAAAACATGAACAACCATGTAGCAAAATGCTCTGAACCTTGATGTGGGGCGAATACAAATCTGTATAAGCAACCATACAGCCAAATGCTCTGTACGTTGATGTAGGGCGATTACAAAACTATATAAACAACCATGCAGCTAAATGCTCCAAAACTTCAAGTGGGGCGATTACAAAACTGTATATATAACCATGCCGCAACATGCTCTGAACCTTGACGTAGGGCTATTAGAAAACTGTATAAGGAAACATGCAGGCAAATGCTCAGAAGTTTGATGTGGGGCGATTACAAAACGATATAAACAACGATGCAGCTAAATTCTCGAAAGCTTGATATGTGGTGATTCCAAAACTATATAGACAACCATGTAGCTAAATGCTCTGGACCTTGCTGTTGGATTATTACAAAACTACATATACAAACATGCAGCAAGATGCTCCGAAGCTTGATGTTAGGCGATTACAAAACTATATAAACAACGATACAGCAAAATTCACTGAAGCTTGAAGTCGCGCGATTACAAAACTATACAAACAACCGTGCGCCTGATGCTCCGAAGCATGATGTGGGGTGATTACAGAACTAAATAAACAACCATGGAGCAAAATACTCCGAAGCTTGATGTGGGGCGATTACAAAACTGTATAACCAACCATGCAGCCAAATGCTCTGAAGTTGATGTTGGGTGATTACAAAACGATATAAACAACCATGCAGCCAAATTTTCTGAACCTAGTTCTGGGGCGATTACAAAACTATATGAAGAAACATGCAGCAAAATGCACCGACGCTTGAAGTGGCGCGATTGCAAATCTATATAAACAACCATGCAGCAAAATGCTCTGAACCTTCATGTGGGGCGATTACAAAACTGTATACACAGCCATGTATCCAAACGCTCTGAACGTTACTGTGGGGTGATTACAAAACTGTTTAAAAACCATGCAGCCAAATGCTTTGAATCTTGATGTGGGACGAGTACAAAACGATATAAACGTGCATACAGCCAAATTATCTGAAACCTAATGTGGGGCGATTACTAAACTATATAAGGAACCATACAGCGAAATGCTCTGAAGCTTGACGTGGGCCGATTATAAAACTATATAAACAACAACCATGCAGCGAAATGCTCCGAAGCTTGATGTGGTCGATTACAAAACTGAATTACCAACCATGCAGCAAAGCGTTCCGAAGCTTGATGTGGGGCGATTAGAAAACTATATAAACAACCATGCAGCCAAATGCTCTGAACCTTGAGGTGGGGCAATTAAAACCTATATAAACAACCATGGAGCAAAATGCTCTGAACCTTCAGTTGGGGCAGTTACAAAGCTATATTCACAGACATGCAGCCAAACGCTCTGAACCTTTCTGTGGGTTCAGAGCGTTTCTACCACAGGCATCACTTAACGTGACGCCTGCGGAAGAAAGGATGTTCCACATTCGCCGCCAAGTTCTGCGAGGGTGGAGGGGGGGGGCGGCGCAGGCTAACACTCCCAGGGTACTACTAGGAAACATAAGTACCCAAGAAATTGGATGGGGAAACGGCCCCGTGGTAGCTCAATTTGTAGTTCATCGCACGCGAACTGCGAAGGTTGTGGTATCGTTCGGCACCTGCGGCAAGTTATTTTTTCATCCACTTTCATTCCCATTAATTTATCGTTTCTTTCATTTATTAAGCAGAAGTAATTTCCCCCATGTTCTCCTTGTTGTCAGTGTTTGTTGGCTTCTTATATGACTAATAAAAATCGGGGCCCTCGGTTAGCCCCCTTTCTTCTTGTGCATTCCGTATCTTGCCTTTTAATGCCGACGTAAACGGTGCTATCTGAGAGCATCACTCTTAAAACAGTTGCACCCATTGGGATGTATATTTGTCCCAGAACAGTAATTGTCATCTGCCTTGCTTGCTGCGCTAGCTACTTCCCTGTCGAGAATGCTATGTGGCGCGGGGCTTGAAGCGTTATAAAATGCGGTCGACACATGACGTTTATTGTTACGGGGCTAGATACGCTCCTAAGGGTGCAAACTTATTAGTGGCACGAGAACCGAGTGCCACTCTTGTTTCTTGCGCAGCACTTCCGGTTCCCCTCCTGAGACGAGCGGGGACGAAATTCAAATGAGAAAAAATAGAAAAACAAATAGTGGAGTACAAAATTCATGGGTTTCATTATAGATATTATATTAGAGCATTTGTTTAGTACAAGTTCAGTTACTGATCTCTCTGGGATAATTAGAATTTGAAATTACTGATTACCGCATACCAAAGCACATAATCGTATATTTTAGAGACGTGCCACGTGAGCACGACTTTGGTGAAATTCCTGGAAACACGGAAATAGAAAGCGGAAATAATGATGTTCATAATGACGTCGCACACAAGAATGTGGCGTTATGTTTACCCGGGTCATTAATGGAAAATATTTGCCTCCGAGTTCGGTGCGTGCGTTGCGTTCACCCAAAGTTAACCTAAAGAACACAAACGCCGAGGCGCGAGTGACATTAACACACACCCAAGTAAAACATTAAGGTCGCCTAATGTTTTATTAAGAGTCTAGTGCTTCCTTGCAGTTTTCTGGACTATTCGTACTCGTTTGATTTTGCTCTTTAAGTGAATATATCTGTCCCTGTATGGGCATACGATAGCGAATTACCGCGTTATCTGTACGGCTGAAGCGGCAATGCGGCAGTGCAGAAGTCTGTAATATTATAGCTGATAATCCGTAGGCTTATGAAGTAACGACTTAATATAACCGCACAAACTTGTGTTTTGTGTAATCTCTTGGACAGAGCTAAGGTGCGGTCCCGTGTATTGGGGACACGTTAATAATCCTCCTGTGGTCAAAATTAATCCGGAGGCTTGCCTCATAACCAAATCATGGTTAATTGACACGTAAAACCCCAGAACTCTAGTTAATTTAATTCAGCTAAGGTGAACTTAAGGACGGTGTTCTCAACTTGTCGCAACCGTTCCTATGGAGAGCACTGCATTCGTCACATATAGAAGTGCACGAGTTGACATCTTCACAGACATGGCCCGAAAATATGAGTGTCATTAGAGACGATAATATCCGCGCACACGGTGAAATAGCACTTATTATTCCCATAATTATTCCCATAATATTCCCATTGTCTCCATTAGATTATTGTTTCTTCAGATTACCGAATAGTTGAAGATGAATGTGTACTAACTATATACAGGCTGGCAAGACGCCCTGCTCATTAGCATAGCCAATTCTGATTTGAATGACGCATTTTCATTCATTCATTCATTCGCTCATCCAATCATTCTCAGTGCCATAAGACTGAAGATGAGTCATCGCATGCGTTGCTTGGTCCAAGCTGCTTCGCGAAGATTCGCTCGGCGACTTCCTGTTTGGAGAAAGAAAGGCTCGCGCAGGCGCCCTCCCAATATAGAAGGTGCGCACCAAGGGTGGCCGCCAAGGGCGCTCGACGGCCGGTTACCGATCCTGTTTACACAGCGAGGTCCGAACGATGTTTCTTTATCGCGTGTTACGCCACGCAGGAACCTGCACTGGATGAGTCACCGCATTGAAGATAAGCACGCGCTGACGGCAACGGGAAGACACGTCGGAGGGAAATTCCGCACGCATCGAGAAAGACGCGCATCGCGCTGACACCACTTTGTTGACGCCGTCCTTGCCAGTTTCAGGCGAGTGCTGGTGTTAGCGACAGGAACAGCCGGCGCAAGGGTGCTGCAATAGCGTGACATCGCAGCGATTCGCGCAGGCTGTGTGAACGCGACGCGAGCGCGAAAGTCCGTGGCGTCGCGTTGTATGCTCAGGCATGCAGGCGTTATTCACGAGAGGTATTTTACTATGGGTCTCCTCGGCGAATACGCCGCCAAGACCAAGTAGTCTGTCCATTGTGGCCGAGCTGGCAGCCAGATTGACATTACCCCCTTCAGTCACGAATTACGATCGACTGTCAATACATGTGCGAAGCATACATCATTTTATGCCAGTGCGCTTGATACTCCACTAAAAGCGCGTTCGTATATCGACTGTGCATTTTATAATGAGTCATCATAATTACAGAGTAACTAAATATTTCAATATTGTAGAAAGGATTGAATCATCCGCTCGAATTATATGCACAAGATATTTATCGGCCGTAGGCTTTTCAAGAACGAAAAAAATATTTCGAGGTTGCTACCGACATGCCTCGCATTAAACGTCGCGTAAAACACGGTAGTGGCTTCACCAAAGCGGTACTCTGTGACGATACATATTACTCAGAAGTCAAATGGAAGTAATTTGGCTCAGCAGGTTGTTCAAATTTAATGTTTGTGCTCTCTCCCTTGCTACTATTCCACGGAAATGGCAAGAATAGGTCACCACCACAAATGTGGCCGCCGTGACTGGAGGGTTTGTTTGAGCGCTAGAAAAACAACAACCCCGTTTCATTTACTCACATCGGCATTTTTTCCCAAGCTAAGGTATTAGGCCTGTAACCATCGGAAGTAGCGTATCACGAAGGAATCACGCAAAACATTTGACGCGTTTTTGAGGACGCTGGCACATGCGAGGGATGATGACTCCACATGTGGAGCGTCTGATTCGTGTTTGTGTAATTGCGCGTTACCGGTACTCACCTACGGGGCAGAAACCTGGAGGCTTACTAAAAGGGTTCTACTCAAATTGAGGACGACACAACGAGCTATGGAAAGAAGAATGATAGGTGTAACATTAAGGGATAAGAAAAGAGCAGATTGGGTGAGGGAACAAACGCGAGTTAATGACATCTTAGTTGAAATCAAGAAAAAGAAATGGGCATGGGCAGGACATGTAATGAGGAGGGAAGATAACCGATGGTCATTAAGGGTTACGGACTGGATCCCAAGGGAAGGGAAGCGTAGCAGGGGGCGGCAGAAAGTTAGGTGGGCGGATGAGATTAAGAAGTTTGCAGGGACGGCATGGCCACAATTAGTACATGACCGGGGTGGTTGGAGAAGTATGGGAGAGGCCTTTGCCCTGCAGTGGGCGTAACCAGGCTGATGATGATGATGATGATGATGATTATGAATTGCGCGTACGCACAGTCGTACTTGTTTACCTTTTTCTGGGGAACGTTTTTAACCGGCTAACAAATGTTATAGAAGTTATAGCTCAGCGCTAGACGCGCACTGCTGTTTTGGAACTTTCTCGAATGCTGTCACCGATTCTGTCTGTTGTCGTCACCGAGTCTGGTGAGTGCGCGACATTCAAGAACGCATGCGGCCATCAGCAATTACGCTGGAATGTACGACGGGTCACGTGTAAATAGCCGACTTGTCTTAGCCGCAGATCAGATTTCGAGGATGGCTGACTGTGCTCGCCGCTATCGTAGTGCGTTGAGTGCGTAAGCATTATTTGGTGAGTATCACAACAAATCCTAGCTTAGACGTTTTACATCTGCGAAATAAATGAATAATTAGTCAAGTTAACACATGTACGCGTTATAGTAGCTTAATAGTTGATGAGGTTGAGGTTTATTTTCCTTCAAAGATGAAAGAGGGAACTGCGACAAAAGGCGGTAAAGCCTCACGAGGTCACAGTTCCCCAATACAGTCGATACAGAAGTGAGCAACACAGAAATAAATATTAACATAGTATGACAGTGAACAAAATACATTGCATGAAACGACAGTATTACCATGAGAAATATTACTTTTGATACAAAGACAGTGCACCATAAATCAAAAGCAGTGTATAAGCATGCCATTAGGTCGCTAAAGAAAACACACACCCAAACAACTTGACACGAAAACAGGAGATGCTTCGCTAAGTAAAAGACATAATATATTGAGTCAGTGCTGATTAGTAACTTTTTGATGTCTTTTTCAAATTTGTTCTTAGGGAGATCAAACATGACACTTAAAGATGAGTTATTGAGAACGACTGGAATCTGGTAATCGAGTTTTTGTTTGCCGTAATTGGTCCTCGTTTTAGGGACCAAGTTTCTGTGTTGCCGAAGGGGGTATTTAGTAGGAGGACGGTTTGGAGCAATGGAATAGAAACCATTACGATGGATGTACTGGAACATGCGAAATATGTAAAGATGGTTTGCTTTAAGTAAATTATGCTTATCATAGAGTGGTAATGTTGGTAGGTTTTCCGGCCTACCATGCTCACCCTCAATAGCCCGCAATGCCTTCTTTTGGAAAAGCAATAACTTCTGAAAATTACTTATTGTAGTAGTGCCCCAGACCAGTGCACAATAGAACAATTTGGAAAAAAATAATGCGTAGCATATGGACAGTTTTAGGTAAACGGGCAAGAGATCGATGGTCCGGTAAAGACAACCAACAGTTTTACTAAGGTTCGTAAGAGGTTTTGAAATATCCGTGTTCCATGACAAATGTTCATTAAACCAGACACCAAGAAACTTCTGAGTTGTTACCTGCTGCAGTTTTGTGTTGGCGTATATTAGGTTAAGTGTGTAATGAAGAAAGGCATTAATAGGTCTGAAAATTATGTACCTTGTTTTTGACAAGTTTAAACTAAACTTATTCGCCTGCATCCAAGCTTATAATTTTACCAAATAAGCGTTCACGATAGTTTGTAATTCCGGCAGAGTACGTGATGTGAAAAAAATATTTGTATCGTCAGCGTACATAACCAAATCTGGAGAATCAGGTATGTTACAGATGTCGTTTATATACAATAAAAACAAAAGTGGACCTAATATAGATCCCTGCGGAACCCATTTGGTAATGCGCAAACGGTTCGAAACAAAATTATTCCATTTAACGTATTGTATTCTCTTATTTAGGTAACATTTCGGCAGGTTTAGAGATATTCCGCGTATCCCGTAACTGCTCAGTTTACTCAAAAGAATTTCATGCTGTGCGCAATCAAAAGCTTTCCAGAGGTCTAAGAACACACCGAGAGTGTATGCTCTAGATTTCAATGTTGTCAATGATCTTTTCTTCAACGGCGAGTAGAAATTGCTCAGACGATATATTTTTGAGAACGCCATACTGAGAGGGGTTAACAATGTTATGAGCGCTAAACAACTTTTCTAATCTACTATTAATGGCTCCTTCGAATACCTTCGATAACACTGATAACATGGAGATGGGACGATAGTTCGTGATTTCATTTCTATTTCCTCCTTTATATATAGGACAAACACGAGCAATCTTCAGTTCACCTGGGAACGTACCACTTGTGAACATCAGATTTATAATATACGCTAGAACTACGCACACTAATGCAGAGACATACTTTAATGGTATCGCTTTGATGTCGTCACGGCCTGCTGAGACATTGTTTTTTTATTTTCCCAAAGTAGGTAGCTACTTCTTGTGGGATCACAGGCAGCAACGAAATAGAGCTAGGTATAGTGATAATGAGGTTGCATACGGGAGCATTAGAGAGAGCTTGATCTAATGTAGGCTTGTCAGCTTCAATGAAGAAGTGGATATGGTGTTAGCTAATTGAGTTCCGCTAGCTTAGGAATTAGATGCAGCGATTTCTGAGTGGCCCTTGCACTTGTGTTCGTTTAATAGTTCGTTTATCTCACTCCAAACTTTCTTGCGGTCATTATAAATTCTGGAGAACCGCTTTGTATAGTAAGCTGATTTTGCAAACTTGAGGTCTTTATTTAGTTTATTCCTAAATTTTTTGAACTCTCTAAAAAAGGCTGCATCGCGAGTACGTACACATTCATCATACATTTTATTTTTAATACGTATCCTTTTATATAACACTTTATCAACCCACGGCTTTCTAAATTTGCGGAAGTTGTGTTTTACCTGGATTGCAGGAAACGCAGCATTATAACATTCCATGAACTTGGCAGGAAAAGCAGTATACGCCACGTTGATTTCAGATATGCTGTATACGTTCTCCCAGCCCATATTATGAATAAGACTCATAAATTTGGCGAGATTTTCATCAGAAATGACCCTAGTTACCCTGGAGGCATTTTTGGGTACTGACCTAATGCGTTTCAGAGGAAGAAAACAAACAAATCGGGATGTGGTCACTGATTTCAGAAGATAACAGGCCAGACTCCGTTTCTGGAGACACAATATTTGTGACACAAACATCCAGCAGGGAAGCTGTAGCAACGCTAATTCTAGTAGGCATGTTTATAGTATTGAAACAACCACAAGATGCTATAAGGCTATTAAATTCGCGCGTATTGTGATCATCGTAGTATGATGTTAACGTTGATATCACCCATTATTACAAAAGGCAACCGGAAATTGACGAGGTTCAAGAGTAAGCTTTCGAGAAACCTGAAAAAAGGTAGTTCGTTTCCTGCGGGAGGTCTGTATACAACAGCTGCAATGACACTGGGCAGTGATACGGCTAAACACTCAACATTGGAATTTGTTACAGAAATTTCGTCTAACACACACTGTGGATAACAACTCTTTACATACATGGCAAGACCACCACCTCTCATATTCGAACGAAGGAGGCCATGATACTGGTAATTTTTGAATGGAAGGTGATCATCACGTGTTGTAAGCCATGCTTCGGTAAACAAAAGCACATCAAACGGTCGGTTTATTGACCCAAGAAACATATCTAGACCGTCGAGTTTGTTCTTCTTACTGCGGTCGTTAATATGCATAGCAGAGAACATTTCTGTGAGAGGAGTAAACTTAATGTTAAAGCAAAAAGCATCACAATGAATACAGTGGGGTGGGCAATCCATGACGACTGGCTAGTCACCAGCTGACAAAAATGTGGATGCCTACACGGTCATTTAACTCAAGTCGGATCGTGCACAAATTTTTATTGTGTCAGATGTTTCATCCCTGCGTGCAAAAATTTTGCCTCCGTTCGTCCAAACAAATTTCCAACCTACTTCTTTCTTACGGGAAAGGGTTGTTCCCAACAGTTGTTTGTTACCGTAAGTCAAGTGTTCGATTACATAGATGCGTCCGCTATCAGTGAGACCAAGGCCCTTGTTAGATAGCGCGTGCTTTCTAGCCTTAGAAAGAAATGCATGGCGCTATCTGGTAGTATGCTTGGTAGTATTAGAAAAAAAAATACTTCTGACTGGGATTCGGACCATGGAAAGCAGCGTGGCAGGCAGATGGCTAGGTGAGCCTCATGATATTCATGTTCTCTATTCATTCCTCAGTTTCCTACGGTTCTGCAGTAATGCGCAAGCATTCTCTGGCGAGTACTCCAGCAAAATTCGTCCGTCCTGTACCACCTTATATTTGCGACAAAATTGCGTAATCGATCACGTTAACACATGTAATCATTATAATAGTGTAATGGCAGATGATTGGTAGAGTTAAAAACATGGAAAGAAAAATTGCTTACGTCACCGTCACCACGTCACGGTTGTAACAAAAATTAAGATAAGGTTAACACGTGTAATAGTTATAATAATGTAGTGGTGCGTGATTAATGCGTTAGCAAAAAATGCTGGTGACGACGCCGTCCCCGCGTCAAGGTCGTAACGAACAGGAAAATAAAAAAAAAACGCTATGGTGTGGCAAAAAAAAATATATGGTTGTGTCGGCGTTTTAGCTCAGTTGATGCGATAGATCTGCAAAATAAATGCATATATAATTGGTCAGGTTAACACATGTAATCCCTATAATAGTATACTATTTGCTGATGTTTACCGATGGGTAGGTATGCATAAACTAGCAGCTAGGTAAATAGGTAAGCTAAAGCGAAGAAGGCGGCCAAAGAATGCTTACGCACTAGTAGAGTAGCTCAGAATCTGTGCAGCATTTTCTGTGGGCACAAGTTCGTCCAATAAAGAGTTAGCTTCTTGACCCGTAGTTTTTCTGGTTTCTGGCCCTTCACCGTCTCTACAAAGGGACGACATTGAAAGTGTCTAAACAAACTTATGTACCTCAGACATGTTAGGATCTTAAACGTTTCCAGCGGATCTCCACCGTTAGCGTCGATATATATATATAGTTTTGCAACATTGCCTACTGGAAGAATATAAACTTTCTTTAATTTTACTGTTATTTAATTACTAATTGAAAAGGAGTCGCCGCGGCCGTCCCTAGTGTACGGTGACAGCTTCTCTATTTAATAATCTTTATTTGAAAACAGAAAGAGAACACAACAAGATGAACAACAACAACAACAACAAAAGTATGAATACGACACCACGGGCGCGTCCTGTCTGCACGTTCCCCAGCAGTTGTAAATATGTCCAACTACCCAAACCAACTAGCCCAGATTATTTTGTGATGCTTAGGAATTGTTGACACCTTGTATTAGCGCCGGTGACTGCTTTTCACATAGAGATCCGCAAATAGTACGGTCGACAGATATGAAAACGAAATCAAATAAAAATCACATTACAACTTTTACCTCACCAAAGTAGCTTGATGCGCTACCCGTTCGACCACGCAATACCCAGGGACCACGGTAGGCGGTAAAATGGTTAGACACGAACATGCATGGATCGATACAAAGTTGCGAGCACAGATAGTTGGTTCCCGGAAACTGCACAAAGTACTCTAAGAATGATATCTCACCAAAATAGGGCAAATGGTAGCAACACGGCGTGCTTACTCCATTCTAATAGCTCCCACTTGGGACGTCATGTTGGTAGGGACGTCAGCTGCGTTTCACAACAAAAGCAGCTGAGAGCGGGGCTTACAGCCGCGCTCTCAGCTGCTTTTGTTGTGAAACGCAGCTGAGAGCGCGGCTGTAAGCCCCGCATTGCTTCTTCAACCTTCTTGTTATTTTTTTTCGCCTTCTTTTCCTTCTCTCCCTGATCTTTTTCTGCCCACTCCCCTTTCCCTGTGCAGTGCGTTGAGGTGTCCTCCTCTGAGAGACAGTTACAGCACTTCTCTCCTCCTCTCCTTCAAAAGTCACTACACACACATGTTGGTTGAAGCTTGCGGGTAGGCTTGAAGCCGGACGCTTCCGTATTTACTGGAGGGAGAGAAAGACATGGAGCTTGACCAGATTTGAGGGATTTAATGGAAGGAAGGAAAGGCGAGCCTGTAGGAGCGAAAGTTTACGCACACCGTGACCACAAAGGTCTTCCCAGGTGAGTCAATCCTAGGAGCTCTACGCGCCACTGTGTGACCTTTCGGTCCGTTGTTGCCCTCTTCGCAAGCGCGTGTTTTCTCGCCCGTCTTCCAGTAAGACCATTAGCGTTCACACTAACGCGATAGCTTTGAGGTCCTCGTGTCGCAGAAAATCCGCAGGCCCTCCGCGTGGTGCAGAAGCGTTACTGAACTAATTTGATTTTATCAAATAAAATACGTCAGGAAATTCGTAAAGTCCGACTTCCACACAACCTACAGACATGATAGCGTGTGATTGTAATTTGATTATACGAGAAAACACAATTTTGCGGCACGGAAACCTAAACAAAAACCCATTTTTCTTGTTTAAGGGGTTATGAGACGTTGCTCTACCCTGCACTGCTGCCGGGATCGGCCCCTTTTTTTTCTATTGTATCGCAGAATATCCGGCGTTGGTTTAAACGGTGCCCGATAACGCTATGGCGTTGAACTTTTAAAGGCGAAGCTTAAACGTCCTCCAAGTTTCTTGTTCGGCTTGTGCAACTTTTGGAGTGAATACCCTTCTTATCGCTTTTAAATTAGTATCCATATTGTTTGCGCACCTATAGCCAAGTTTTTAGAGCGCAGCTCTTTGGCGTCCGTTCCTGGGTTTCGCGTCGTCGTCGGCGTTGTCGTCGGCCTCGTAACCAGCTCCGCCCCCCTTTCATCCCCCCAGCGCTAGCAGCGACCGACTGATACCGCTGGATGCCGCTGACGCCGCTAGAGAGTCAAGATAACGTGACTGCATAGAACACCGTCGCCTCCATGCAGAAAGAGGAGGAAAGGGCCCCCCCCCCCCTGTTCTTGTGTGGCGGATAGGGTGCTCTTCAGTTGCCGACGCGCCAGTTATTTCACGTAGGCCCCGGCACGTCGACGAATACGTGACCACCTTCCCACGGCTAGACCTGGTTCTTAGCGCTGCGGAAGCGAGGGTATCATATTGTTTGTGTCGGCATCGGCGGCGTTGTCCCTGAAACCAACTCCGCAGCTGGGGTTGACTCACTATCGGCGTCAGCGGCATCAGTCAGTCGCTGCTATCTCTTCCCTCCTCCCTTTATCGTGTTGTCCGCTTGCTGCGCGCGCTTCTGCCCCCATCGTTTGCCGCTGGGTGTACACGCCGCCCCCCTCCCCCCTCTTCCTGCGAGTCTCCGGTTGTCAAAGCGCCGGCTCGAACTTAATTCCTTTCTTCGCTCCTCCTCCAATGCAACCCCTGTGCGGTGGCAATCAGAGAGCCAGATCGGTGGCGGCGGATCTGTATATGTGCACCGCCCGAGCCGAAATTGCCGCTGCCGTTCGCCCTGTGCGGTGGCAATCAGAGAGCCAGATCGGTGGCGGCGGATCTGTATATGTGCACCGCCCGAGCCGAAATTGCCGCTGCCGTTCGCCACTGCGAAATTATCTGCCAGTTCTTTCTGAGCCATGAGCGAGACGACCGATGGAAGTCCTCCGTCTGCTGCTGCTGCTGCTGCTGCTGCTAAACGAGCTGCCAGAGCAGAGGCCCAGCGCCGTCGCCGTCAGAATCCAGAGGTGCGTGCCGCCGAAGCAGAAGCTTACCGTCGCCGCCGTCGAGATGATCCAGGAGTACGGGAAATATAAAAAAAAATTCTGTGATAGGGCATACATGTATTGCTCGATTTCTTTGCCTCAATCTATCGAAAAGGCGAAACAGCTTATTTGCTGCGCTCAAATTTCGCATTAGGAAGTAACGTAATCGTCGGTAATTTTTTTTGTACCTGTTTGCGTTGACCTCTAGTCAGGTCTGTGTAATGACTTTACGTCTGCACGCCGAACTTGGTGTCTGCGCGTCGAAGCATCCTTGCAATGTAGATAAAGAATTAAATTCACAATGATGCCAAAAGGACAAAAAATACAGTTGAAATGACATCAGATAAACAGAAACGATTCTAGCTCGCGTGTTCAGTGGTAAAAGGATGTCCATAATTAAATGGTGGCGCAATTCCTCAGGACTTCACTGACTCGAATTGGGTCCCCGTATCCGTCCAATAGCACTAGGAAATGCGAAGCTAAGGTTGTCTGGGCCCCGCGCTGCTTGCTGTATTTTAAGAATGAACCGTACCTTACATGAAGCAACAAGCTGAATTAATGAATCACTTAACTGGCTTTTTAAGTAAATCTAGGCTGTCCACACTCTGTTAAAGGACACCTTACACACTATCGCACCACAAGGCCGAAGAACGAAGACGGAAACCGAACAGCTGTGTTCATTCTCCGAAGTTATAGCTGGCTGAATTATTCCGCTCGCGATGGATACGTACTAAGCGCCTAGCACAACCTACATGGACTCGCTACGTCTTTTATCTGTACAAAACTTAATTGCATAAAGTATACTTGATAACACAGATATATCCATCCCTACATTCCCTTGTCAGTGCATATATGATATATCCCCGTGTCTCATCTTCGCTATTGTAAGACACTCAGTGTATATGTCTGTAGAAGTAGTGGAGTATAAGTAGTACACAAGGCCTGAAGCTACCGTCGACTATGCGAAAGTTACAAATGTATTTCGCCAGCACCTTGACTCTGTGAGTTATAAGACAAAAGTAATCGTTGTTAGATTGGGGTAACCTCATTATTGGCTCCTACCGTTAACACATGTATTATTTATACAAGCCACCTCGACAGTTTATCGTAAGTCGACACATTATATTGTAATAAACCTGCTCCTGCTCTTGCGTCCTTCCTGCCTTTTGCACGCGCGAGCCTCGAGTTAAGAGCTTGTCATCAGCAAAGCATCTGCATTATTCGGAAGGCTGGCCCAATGAATCGTTAACATGGGCTGCCATCACGCTTCTGCTCACGCGTCCTTGAAGTCGGTGATAGAAAGCATGTGTAACAACGCGCCCTGCACATGAAAGTCAATGGAGGGTGAGAGACGTGCGCAGAACGGATGCTTCGATTTGGGCGCGCGGGCGAACAGCCGCGGGCGACGAGCTCGCAGGCGGCCAGTTACGCTGCGCACTGCAGGCAGCCACAGGCGTTAAACTCCGAGCAATGCAGCTTGTTTGTTGACGCCAACTGTTCGAAAGAGATCAAGTTCCAAGGTCGGCATCGTGGTCGTCTCAACAAAAGCGCCATGTAAACGCCGATCTGTCGCAGCCCTCCCGCGCCGAGCGTGCTTACAGACTTATGCACGTGGCCTTGTCCCGCTACGCCCACTGCTTGGAAGGTGTCGAGTGTTCTCGTCGCGGGTGCATCAGTGGACGCGGCGCCTGTGACAAATGTGCGCGCTATGCTCGAGGCCGTTGTGGCTGCGTATTGCGTCTGCCGGGTGAAGCTGAGTCCCCCCCTAACGTCGAGCTTTTTTGTTCCGCGGCCAGCACGTGTCCTTGCAAGTAGAGCACGAGTTGACGCCATAACTGGGCAAAAAAGAAGCTGCGCACTTGCTTCCCGGAGGCAGTTGCTCTATCAACTACGCCAGAGAAAAGAGGAGCATGGGCACAAAGAGTGCTGACTTTTAGTTATCTTGTCGTGAAGACAAACAGTTCCCTAGTGCGCTACTTTCAGAAGCTGTTACAATCTATGAACAGAAAACTGTGGTTGTGGATAAAACTTTCAAGATATACTGCAGAAAGACTTGGGTGGTTGGTGCTGACGTGATGTACCCTCTGACCACAAAGAAGAAACAACAAACAGAACAGCCTGCAACGCGTGTCTCTTCTTTGGGGGTGCACTATATCATGTCATTAAAGATGCACGTACAGCTGAACTTCTTCTCCAGGTCATCATAAAGGCATGTTCATCCCCCGCCTTCTTCACGCATGTTCATCTTTTATTGCGTTGGCATTCTTAGAGTACACCACGCACTTTTCGGGAGTTATCCATGTTTGTATATATGCATGTTCGTATATAACCGTTTTCCCGCCTATACCTGGATCACTGGTATACCGTGGTTGAATGGGCAGCCCATAGGGCGGCTGTGCTGAGAGAAAAGGGTTCGAAAGCAACCGTTGGACCAACTTGGGCCACCGAGTATGTGGCAATGTTTAGATAGGTGCCGCCTATTCAACTAACCTCGTTCCAGCCGGCATGGGTTTACTTTAGATGCGCAACTGGCCAAATACCGCTGTTCGAAGAAACTATTTTACGGTGACGTGGAGCACAGCGTATGTGTCACTCGGTTTATACCGGCGATCAGTTAACCTCTTTGATGCCAACTTGGGTCGCCGCATATTTGCCGGCAGGTGTGCGCTGCTCTTCAATCAACGTGGTCGACGCCAATTTGAGTAATTATATGCCACTCGGGATGCGGTGTTCTACAATGACGAAATAATCTCCCATATTTATTCCCTGCTGAGCGGAACCCACGTCAGAATGGTTTCTGGAGGACAGCAACGAAACGCATTAGCGAGCTGGACCATGAATACCCTGGGTACGTGGCGTTCCTCAATGAACATCTTGCCAATTTGGGTCACTGAGTATGGACCACTCGTTGTGCGGCAAGTGAGCGAACAATTCTCAGCGTTCGCTGGCGCCGGCGAGCCAGGTTTCTGGTCTCAAAAGCAATATGCGAACTTCTTGGCAGCGCCACCAGACGACGCAGCGTGTCCAGAAAGAAGTACGGGAGAGGAGCCCCGTTTCCGCCCTTTTCTCAGCGTTCCCACGCACCAGTGGGCCGGGACTTTCGGAGGCCACGCACATGTTCGGTAGTGGCGGCGCTAGAGGGCGCCGAGTGTTCATAGGGAAGCGCGAAACAGGAGCACTGCTGGCAGTGAGCGCCTCATACATAACTCGTTCCGACGCTGGCAATACGTTGTGCACTATATTGAGTCAATGCTAAACGCATTACCGTATACAGTCAACGTGAGGTGGGTTGTGCCATTCTTTAAAAATCTTGCTAGCGAGTTATCATTATTTTTCAGTAGCAGGTAGGATTATAGCCTCTTATTATGGATCAATCTCGGAGACAGTGCAGATTAAAAATGGTCATCCACATGCGCTAGCCGGTATGTGCCCGTGAGGCCACTGATTGCTATTATGTTCTGCACACACACACACACACACACACACACACACACACACACACACACACACACACACACACACACACACACACACACACACACACACACACACACACACACACACACATATATATATATATATATATATATATATATATATATATATATATCATGAGAAGCCAACAAGCACTGACACCAAGGACAACATAGGGGAAATTACTTGTGCTTCATAAATGAAATAGGGAAACGATAAATTAACGGAAATTAAAGGCATCAATGTAGCCGGTCTCGAATCCGGCTACATTGATGCCTTCAGGTAGCATATGTGGGTTTATTGACCAGTTGCCTTCACCCAGAAAGATCACGTTCTCGTGACGCCTGCGGCAAGAAGGACGTTCCACGTCCGCCGCCAAGGTTTGTGAGTGGTGGCGCTGGCTAACACTCCCAGGGTTCTACTAGGACACATAAATACCCAAGAAAGTGGATGGGGAAACAGCGCCGCGGTAGCTCAATTGGTAGAGCATCGCACGCGAAATGCGAAGGTTGTGGGTTCGGTTCCCACCTGCGGCAAGTTGTTTTTTCATCCAGTTTAATTTCGGTTAACTTATCGTTTCCTTATTTCATTTATTAAGCACGAGTAATTTCCCCTATGTTGTCCTTGGTGTCAGTGTTTGTTGGCTTCTCCTGATATGACTAATAAAATCGAGCCCCTCGGTTAACCCCGTTTCTTCTCGTTCATATATATATATATATATATATATATATATAGTTTAGAAACGAAGGTGCACACTTACGAAAATTGCATCTTTAATGTTTTTAACGTTTCGGCCGTGGCACGGCCTTCGTCAGAATAAACACACATACAAGCGCGCAGCCGCTTTTATGGGCATGCGCACGTGGGAATAATCAGTAGTACATGCACGTGTACAATTGCAAATAATAGAAAAAAAGTACAGCAGCAAATATAACTTAAGCACTATAAATGATATGCATTAAATATCGTTGACGTGCCATGATGATTGTACATGAAGTACAACATGATATCGCTTGCGACATGGAAAAACTGATTTGGCATGCTTTGTCAATTCTTTACAAGAACATGCACATCAAGATATGGCAGAAAGGCACGACACTTTTCCTACGCTCTCATTGATGCCGGATGACACAGTGTTAAATTTATGGATGAGAAAGGATTCTCGTACTTCTCGATCATGGTGCGATTTGAAACGTGATTGTATTATGGTTACACTAATATTGTCAAACGTATGACCTGGCAGTCGAACATGTTTAGATAATGGTAGGTGTGGCAAGCTGTTAACGTGTGCTTTGTGGTTATTGAATCTGACACGAAAAGATGTTTCGGTCTGACCGATATACTGCATATGGCATACTGAACATTCAAGCAGATAGATGACGTTAGTGCTGTCGCAAGTGAAGTCGCCGTTGATTTTAACAGAAAAATTGGATGCTGTGCTTCTAGCAGTCTTTGATGTGGTCATGTGTGTACGAACTTTACAACGGGGCTTATTGCAGGGATGACAACCAGCAGGAGCAATCGCTGTAGTCTTGGAATAGGTTACTAGGTCACGCAGATTCCTAGAGCGACGATAGACAACCCTTGGCGATTCCGTGAAAATGTGTTTAAGACGGTCGCTTTGTGTTAGTAAGTTATAATGCTTCCTGAGAATGTGGGACACGTTAGGAATAGATGCAGAGTGTGTTAGGATAAGGTTAGTTCGTGAAATCGGCGCCGATCGCTCGTCCGTGCAGATGAGGTCCTTCCGGTCGAGACAGTCGGCCCGTTTAAGGGCATCGTAAATTATTTGTGAAGGGTATTTCTAAAAACATTAAAGATGCAATTTTCGTAAGTGTGCACCTTCGTTTCTAAAACTACCGATGCACCGGACCTACAGAACTTCTCATTGAACTATATATATATATATATATATATATATATATATATATATATATATATATATATATATATATATATATATATATATATATATATATCGCTGACGCATAGAATCACATAATCCGGCCGAGAAATAGTTCAAAGAATAGGAGCACGTAGGAAATATATAACAAGTGTTTACTCACGTCTCGGCCGGGGTCAGGCCTTCATCAAGGGTTGATATATCGATGCTCTAATATAATGGGAAGAGTAGCGCGCTGCTGTGCTAGGGGTCTTCTGTTGGAATACTGCCGCCCGAGAGCTTTATTTACGTTTATTATATTAAATATGTAGTATAAACATACATTTTGATGGTATATATATATGCACCACAGGCACGCGCCCCAGTAGACGGAATTTCCCGCGTGCAAACTAGCCCGTTGATGCGCTTGGCGCGTTTTATTCACAATATAAATTATATGAACACTACACGAGATATTTCGCCGTCGTCGATACTTACACATAAAAATACTGGTTTCCCCAGTTTTACTACGTTTCCCGAAGAACATTACTCACATTGACTCCAGGCTTTCCCATTGGTTCAGAATATGGACACCAGGTGGCGAAATACTCGATGACGATGACGATGATATATTGGTGTTATTGGCGCAAGGGCCGAGCACGTGGCAAAACCTACACAGGTTCGTGTTCCACTCACACAAACTGCTCACAATGCTACACAGAAGCAGCTGTGTTATAAGACCTCTGGCTAAACACCTTTGCCTGCTGGAATTCAATTCAATTCAGTTTCAATTCGGTTTATTCATTAATGTGAAGTCATTATATGGGTCATGAGGCGGAAAATACGGCTCATTGTCGGCGTTGGCTCAACCAAAGTCACCGAACACTCGACTTTTGGAGGGAGTCAACCTTTGGTGTTCAGGCGATGTTAATTAAGGTACAGATAATTAAGATATACAACGGGGGTGTTCGCCTAGCAGCAGTAGTTCTAGGTTTGTAGCGGTAGGCTGAAACAGGTCTGTGCTATAGTGAAACGAGAAGAAAGCACTTCTCGTCGTCGCCTTCTTTTTCACCAGCACCATGCCCACTGCCCAGTGCCTTCAGTAGGATCACTCCTCACCGAAAGAGTAGCCATCCTGGCGAAAGAGTAGCCATCATAAGGACAGTAGAACACAGCAGGGTCATGGCACTGCTTGAGCCGGGAAACGTGGACAATTTCCTGGCCGTGACTACGCTGGTCGCAAGGCGCTTCCATTGGCTCGATGAGGTAGTTTACTGCGGATGTTTCTTTCAGTACCCGATAAGGACTGTGGTACTTGGAGAGCAGCTTCGAGGAAAGGCCTGGAGTAGAGAGCACCCACGACCAAACCAGCGAGCCAGGAACGATGCACGTAGCCGTAGTGAATGAATCGTTGCGGTGCTTTTGGCGCCACTGGTCCTAGGATGTGAACGAACGAGCGAGCTGGCGACATTCTTCGGCGTATGCATCCGCTCTAAAAACAGTCGTCCACTCCGAAGCATCTGGCTGGTAAGGTAGAATGGTGTCCATAATGCATGAAAATTCGTGTTCGTAAAGGATAAAAAAAGGAGAGAACCCAATGGTGCTTCGCGTGGCAGTTTTGTAAGCGTAGGTGACGAAAGGACAGAATGCGATCCCAATTCGACTGGTCAGATGAAGCATAACATGTCGCCAAGAGTGCGGTTAAAGCGCTCTGTCATCCCATTAGTTCGAGGATTATATGCCGTGGTAGTGCGGTGAATGAAGCGACACTTCTTTAGCAATGCTGAAATGACGTCGGAGAGGAAAACCCGACCGCGGTCGTTCAGTAATTCTTGAGGTGCTCCATGGCGTAAAATCGGGTTTTGAAGTATAAAACTGGCGACGTCTTTTGCTGTGGCAGATGCTAGGGCTGAGGTTTCAGCGTACTGCGTGAGGTGGTAGATAGCAACAATAACGCAGCGGTTTGCGCTTGGGGTGTTGGGAAGCGAACCGTATAGGTCAATGCCGACGCGGTCAAAAGCTCGCGCGGGACATGGTAAAGGTTGCAAGGGGTCGGCGGCATGTTGAGGTGGCGTCTTGCGTCGTTGGCATATGTGGCATGACCGGACATACTGGCGAACTAAGCGGTACATACCGTGCCAGTAGTACTGAATCTGGAGGTGAGAGTATCTCTAGTACACCAGCGTGGCCGCATTGTGGGTCGTCGTGGAACGTGGCGCCGATGTCGAAGCGGAGGGGTCGGGGTATCACAAGCAACCACTTGCGGCCGCTGGAATTGTAATTGCGGCGGTGCAGCAGGTTATCCTGAATGATGAAGTGCGCTGCTCGACGACGGAGCTTCCGAGAGATCGGCGCTCGCGACTGGCTAGACAGGAAGCAAAGAGATCCATGGGTCTTTGCGCTGCTCTGATGGCATGTCGGAAATGTTGAGGCCGAAGGCACCGCAGGTGGAGACAAGTGGACAGGACCACAAGGTGGGCGTGACCAGGATAGAGCATCTGCGTCTGAATGCTTTCGGCCTGCGCGATAAACAACGCGGATGTCATAGTCTCGTAGGTGCAATGCCCATCGGGCGATCCGAGCAGTTAGATCTTTTAGTGAAGATAGCCAGCATAGGGCATGATGGTCTGTCACGATGTCAAACGGACGTCCATGCACATTAGGACGAAATTTTCCAATAGCCCAAATGATGGCCAGGCATTCCTTCTCAGTAACCTAGTAGTTCGCCTCGGCTTTGGTAAGGGTGCGGCTGGCATACTTGACGATGTACTCTTCGAAGCCATCCTTGCGTTGTGCAAGAACAGCGCCGAGCCCAACACCAGTAGCGTCCGGTGAATCTCAGTTGGAGCAGAGTAATCGAAGTGTCGCAGTACTGGAAGAGAGGTGAGAACGCGTCGCAGTTCTTCGAAAGTGTCGTCGCACGCCGGGGACCAGGCCGATAGGTCAGAACTGCCGGTGAGAAACTGAGTCAAGGGGGCGATGATAGAGGCAAAGTTACGGACGAAGCGTCGGAAATATGAGCACAGGCCGATGAAGCTGCGAAGCTCCTTCATGGTGGTTGGTTTATAAAACTCGGATACAGGTCTAAGTTTCGTGGGGTCCGGGTGGTTACCATCTTTTGCAAACTACATGGCCGAACATTGTAGGCGTGCGAGCGCCGAAATGGCATTTCTTCAAATTTAGTTGCAGTGCTGCAGTGGAGAGGCACACAAGGACTTGCTCGAGGCGGCTGAGGTGTGACTCGGTCGGTGGGAAAAACCACTATGTCATCTAAATAACAGATGCACGTTTTCCCTTTCAGCCCTCGAAGAATGGTGCCCATCATTTGCTCGAAAGTGACAGGCGCGTTGCAGAGGCCGAACGGCATGACGGTAAATTTATATAGCCTATCAGCTGTTACAAAGGCTGTCTTTTGGCGATCGACCTCTGCCATTGGCACTTGGCAGTACACGGAGTGCAGATCCAGCGAGGAAAAGAATTCCGCTCCCTGTAGTCTGTCCAAGGCATCGTCGATGCGCGGCAGAGGATAGACATCTTTGCGCGTCATTCGGGTAAGGCGGCGATAGTCGACGCTGAACCGTATGGAGCCATCTATTTTTTTAACGAGGACCGCAGGAGATGCCCAGGGGCGGTTAGAGGGCTGGATGACGCCACGCTCCAGCATGTCGCCAACGTACTGGTCGATGATCCGGCCTTCAGCGGCCGACACAGAACACGGACGCTGGCGCAATGGTGTTTGTTGACCGGTGTCGATACGGTGAACGACTGCGGACGCTCTGCCCTAGGATGGCTGGTCAGTGTCAAATAAGGAACGAAAACGCTGGAGGAGCTTGATCATTTCTGTGTGCTGCGCAGGTGTGAGTTCGGCGTCGATGGCACGAGCGAAGACGTCTAAAGAGGCATCGGTCGCGGCGGGAGGAGTGACGGAACAAATCAGAAGTGATGCCGTATCACCAAACATGGTAGCCGGGAGAACGCAATCGAAAGCTTCAGAGGTACCCAGGCACTCGCCGCGGATTAGGAATGATCGGCAGGTGGACGGACTGCGCACGTAAACGGCAGCAGAACCGTCGCAAAAAGTGAAGACAGCAAACGGAAGCAGGAAGTTTTTGCGGCGCGCACAAGTGGCCAACGGCGTAAACAGAACAGACGAATTTGCAGCACAGTTACATGACGCAGGGACCAGAGCGGAGGAGAAATGCGCGAAATCAATGTCAGAGGCGGCAACAGCTTTAGGAAATTAGAGGTCGTCAGGGTCAAAGCCCGGGGCTGATAACGAAAGTTCGGCACGAGTGCAGTCGATGAGAGCTTGATTGACTGATAGGAAATTCCATCCAAGAATAACGTCGTGCGAGGAACGAGATAGGACGAAAAATTCAATAACCTACATAACGCTTTGAATGACGACCCGGGCTGTGCACGACGCTGTAGGCTGAATGCGATGCGAGGTTGCCGTACGCAGAAAAAGAGAGGTAAGGGTAATGGTCCCTTTGTTCAATTTGCGGCAAAGCTTCTCTCTAATAATAGCAACGGCGGCTCCGGTGTCAATGAGTGCGTGTACTGTGACGCCCGTCTACGGACAGTTAAATTTTGTTTGCCGGGGAAAAATGAGGCCTGGAACTGCTAGCTGTTAGTGTTTCACTATGGCTGGGCTGGGTTGGCGGACCATTGGGGAAATGGATCGGCGACGTGGGCAAGGCGACCGGCGTGAATCGAACGGGTGGCGACTGTAAGAGGAGTCCGGAGGAAGGTTACATGGGTGCTGACGCGGAAGTCGAGCATACCTGTAGCTTGAGGGGACCTCAATGTCAGGTAAACGGTGGCTGCGACGGCGGCAGAATCGTGCTGCATGGCCCCGAAAATGGCAGCAATAGCATATTGGCCGGTTATCAGGTGTTCGACACGGGTTCACGACAAGGGCTCCAGCGGCCGAGTAAGGGACGAGAATCGGACGGGAACGTGGTACCGGCACATATGGAAGGTGCCAGTGGCCCGGTAGGTGTCGGGAGCCGGAGGAGCGTAAGGCCGGGCGACTACGTCAGCGTACGTTAGCAGTCCAGCAGCAGGCTGCGGAGGAGGGGCAAGTGGCAGCGCCGCGGCATCTTGCGTTTGGATTACGTGTCAAAGCGAAGGAGCGAACACTGTCGACGGCTCGGGTGTGCTATTCGCCAGAGGGAGTTGGCGTGCGACTTCCTGGCGGATAAACTGCTTTATCTCCGGCATTAAAGCGGAGATGTCGGCAGCGTCGCGGCCGAAATCTAAGGGAGATAGATCCGCTGTGTCCTGCTGAGCAGCGCGTGTTAATGCACGCTGCTTGCGTAGCTCGTCGTACTGCTGACCAAGCTGTATGACCTCGGCAATCGTCCGGGGACTCTTCGCAACGAGCATATGGAAGGCATAGTCATCGATGCCTTTCGTGATCTGCTTGATCTTGTCAGCTTCATCCATAGATGAGTTGAAGCGCTTGCAGAGCGAGAGCACGTCTTCAGTGTAACTGGTGAAGGTCTCGTCCTGGCGTTGAGCTCGACCACGCAAGCGCTGCTGAGCACGAAGCCGGCGAACGGCGGGACGGCCGAAGACCTCTGCCAAAGTTGTCGTGAAAGCCGAGCAGGTGGTAAGATCGGATTCATGATCGCGATACCATAGGTTTGCCACGTCAGTTAAGCAAAAGATCACATTTGTGAGCTTGGTGTGGTCATCCCGCTTATTTATAAGCACTTACACGGTCATATTCGGCGAGCGAGCCTTCTACGTCGTGCTCGTCTGTGCCGCTAATATAGACGGATCGCGCTGCCGGCTGACGCCAGAGCAGACGATGGCCGGGGGCACTGGAGCAGCAGTCTTGGACGGTCCCGGATTATCTACTGCAATAGCTGGTGGTAGCGTCCGACTGCGGAGTTCCTGGATGTCGAAGAGAAACCTAGCAGCTCCACCAAATACAACGGGGGTGTTCGCCTAGGAGCACTAGTTCCAGGTTTGTAGCGGTAAGCTGAAACAGGTCGGTGCTATAGCGAAACGGGAAGCAAGCGCTTCTCGTCGTCGTTTTCTTTTTTACCAGTACCATGCCCACTGACCAGTGCCTTCAGTACAGATATAACCCACGACCGTTGGTGGGAGTTGAAGCCACTTAATTAAGTTCAAAGCAAGATAGAGAATGAAGGCATTTGAACGCACGAGCTTTGTTAGGAGTCGAACCCTCAACCTTTGGTGGCAGCCGAGCCCCCGTTCTTGCGTTGTGCGCGCCTTGTGACGAACATCGCTTGTCACGTGACGTCGCGGAACTTCAGCTCACGTGGCCGCTGAAGTCACGTGACTCCGCCAGTGGCGCCACAGGACGTCGTGCTCCTCTGCGCAATGAAGCCAAGAATTATAGGGCCAATTAAACCGGTGACACTACGGGCAAACAAGGAGATGAACACGAGAAGGCGAGTGTACAAAAAATGCTGAAGCACCTGGTAGAGTCAATGCGCGTGATTCTCGGTGGCCTCGAGACTCCGGCCGCTGAAAGTGCCCTACAAGTGCTCGCCGTGCTAGAGCCGCTTATCGCAGCTCCTTATATCATCATCATCATCATCATCATCATCATCATCATCATCATCATCATCATCATCAGCCTGGGGACGCCCACTGCAGGGCAAAGGCCTCTCCCATACTTCTCCAACTACCCCGGTCATGTACTAATTGTGGCCATGCTGTCCCTATAAACTTCTTAATCTCATCCGGCCACCTAACTTTCTGCCGCCCTCTGCTACGCTTCCCTTCCCTTGGAATCCATTCGGTAACTCTTAATGACCATCGGTTATCTTCCCTCCTCATTACGTGTCCTGCCCACGCCCATTTCTCTTTCTTGATTTCAACTAAGATATCATTACCTCGCGTTTGTTTTCTCACCCAATCTGCCCTTTTCTTATCCCTTAACGTTACACCTATCATTCTTCTTTCCATAGCTCGTTGCGTCGTCCTCAATTTAAGTAGAACCCTTTTCGTAAGCCTCCAGGTTTCTGCCCCGTACGTGAGTACTGGTAAGACACAGCTGTTATAAACCTTTCTCTTGAGGAATAATGGCAATCTGCTGTTCATGATCTGAGAATGCCTGCCAAACGCACCCCAGCCCATTCTTATTCTTCTGATTATTTCAGTCTCATGATCCGGATCCGCAGTCACTACCTGTCCTAAGTAGATGTATTCCCTTACCACTTCCAGTGCCTCACCACCTATCGTAAACTGCTGTTCTCTTCCGAGACTGTTAAACATTACTTTAGTTTTCTGCAGATTAATTTTTAGACCCACCCTTCGGCTTTGCCTCTCCAGGTCAGTGAGCATGCATTGCAGTTGGTCCCCTGAGTTACTAAGCAAGGCAATATCATCAGCGAATCGCAAGTTACTAAGGTATTCTCCATTAACTCTTATCCCCAATTCTTCCCAATCCAGGTCTCTGAATACCTCCTCTAAACACGCTGTGAATAGCATTGTAGAGATCGTATCTCCCTGCCTGACGCCTTTCTTTATTGGGATTTTGTTGCTTTCTTTATGGAGGACTACAGTGGCTGTGGAGCCGCTATAGATATCTTTCAGTATTTTTACATACGGCTCGTCCACGCCCTGATTCCGCAATGCCTCCATGACTGCTGAGGTTTCGGCTGAATCAAACGCTTTCTCGTAATCAATGAAAGCTATATATAAAGGTTGGTTATAGACCGTTTTTTCGTAGGCGTCGCCATATTGCGAACACAGTGGCGCCGCCTATGAGCAGCGCCATACTGGCTTGGGTGAAGGCGGTCTTTTGCATGGCAGGTATACGCTTGGCGGCAGTTTCTGGCGTTTGTTTTCGCGGTCGTGTGGTCTGTTTAGTATGACGCGCGTCTTCCACGTAGTAAACGGTTCTGTGAGACCTGCTGAAGTGGTTTAAGGCATCATGGCCGGAATTTCTGCTGGCGTTGAGGTGGACAGAACACGCAACGCGATGTGTGCGCACATATTCGAGTGTGCAATCAGCCTCGGAGATGAATTGTGTATTTCTGAATGTTCCAGTCACTAATGTGACCTTAGTGCAGTATTATCCTCTATTTCTAAGCTGCGGAAACATACGCGACGATCATAACAGCGTGATCGTGGGTACCGTTCTGCTACGATAGGAGCTGTGATGTTATACTTTGGCAAGCGTTCGAACTGTTCGCTGCAGGTTACATTGCGTGACTACTTGGTTCGATGGGTGAGGTTTCCGCACCTGAATAAAATAGCTTTGGCAAGTGATAGCAGCATACCTTACAGTCTGAATTACGCTTGTCCAGCAAAGGGACTGTTTACGAACTGCGCGAGCGTCCTAAGCAGTGGTAAGTGCTGGATTACATATATCTTTGTTCTATATACCGCATGGTGCAAGCATACCGCATCAGCGGTTATATATTTATAAACGTTGTGCGGCGTGACTATGCCAGGCCCTATTGCGGCGTTAGCCCGTTTTCTCTTGCTTTTTCGAGAAAGAGGATTATAACCGAATTTCTTTTTCGTTTGTGTTTGTTCCGTTCACTACGACGCACTCACACGCATTACGGAAATTTTGTCCTCAGAAATAGGCATCGCATTCTTTTTATGCGATCCTTCATATATTATGGCTGTATGCAGGCGAAAAAGGCAATGCCGAAGCGCACAGCTTACATATGTACCGTGCTGGTTCACACCCTTACAAAAAGGACTTTAGACTGTCTATAGAAAGTCTATAGACTTTTCATAGACGACCTTTCCTTTCTATAGATTTGGACTTTTGTTGATATAAAGTCTATAGACTGTCTATAGACGAAAGTCGATAAAGTTTCTATTTCTTTTTGTCTATTCGCAGTCTATAGACGGTCTATAGAAAAAAGTCGATAAGGTGTTTGTTTCCTTTTTGTCTGCTTCCCCTCTATAGAATGCCTACAGACGAAAGTCGACACAGTCTCTATCTATTTTTGTCCATACTTTGTCTTTAGACTTTCTATAGACGAAAGTCGATAGGGTTTCTATTTCTTTTTGTCTATTCGCAGTCTATAGACGGTCTATAGAAAAAAGTCGATAAGGTGTTTGTTTCCTTTTTATCTGCTTCCCCTCTATAGAATACCTACAGACGAAAGCGGATACAGTCTCTATCTATGTTTGTCCATACTTTGTCTATAGACTTTCTATAGACGAAAGTCGAGAGGGTTTCTATTTCTTTTTGTCTACTCGCAGTCTATAGAGGGTCTATAGAAAAAAGTCGATAAGGTGTTTGTTTCTTTTTTGTCTGCTTCCCCTCTATAGAATACCTACAGACGAAAGTAGACACAGTCTCTATCTATCTTTGTCCATACTTTGTCTATAGACTTTCTATAGACGAAAGTCGATAGGGTTTCTATTTATTTTTGTCTATTCGCAGTCTATAGACGGTCTATAGAAAAAAGTCGATAAGGTGTTTGTTTCCTTTTTATCTGCTTCCCCTCTATAGAATACCTACAGACGAAAGTGGATACAGTCTCTATCTATTTTTGTCCATACTTTGTCTATAGACTTTCTATAGACGAAAGTCGATAGGGTTTCTATTTCTTTTTGTCTACTCTCAGTCTATAGACGGTCTATAGAAAAAAGTCGATAAGGTGTTTGTGTCTTTTTTGCCTACTTCCCCTCTATGGACTACCTATAGACGAAAGTGGATACAGTCTCTATCTATTTTTGTCCATACTTTGTCTATAGACTTTCTATAGACGAAAGTCGATAAGGTTTCTATTTCTTTTTGTCTACTCGCTGTCTATAGACGGTCTATAGAAAAAGTCGATAAGGTGTTTGTTTCTTTTTGTCTATTTCCCCTCTATGGACTACTTTTAGACGAACGTCGATACAGTGTCTATTTATTTTTGTCCATATACTTTGTATATAGACTTTCTGTAGACGAAAGTCGATAAGATTTCTATTTCTTTTTGTCTACTCGCAGTCTATAGACGGTCTATAGAAAAAATTCGATAAGGAGTTTGTTTCTTCTTTGTCTACTTCCCCTCTATATGGACTACCTGTAGACGAAAGCCGATACAGTTTCTATTTATTTTTGTCCATACTTTGTCTGTTGACTCTCTATATTATGGACAATAGTCGACAAGGTTTCTATTTTTTTCTCTACTCCTGGTGTATTGAATGTCTATAGAAGAAAGTCGATAATATGTAATTCCGAGTTCCCATACCCCCCGCCCTCTGCGAGCGCGATGATATGGCACTGGTTCATGCACGACGGCACCGCAACCCTGGCGCGGCGGGCAAACCGTGCAGACTGCTAGTCTGCGTTCGGTGCAGCTGCACCGAACGAGGATCGCGGCGGAGCAGGCACCGTCCGAGTCACCAAGGTCTTCCAGGCACCCGAAGGCCCTAAACCTGGCTGCTTCCCGGACGTACACTTCGCGAAGACCAGGTGGTGAAGGTCAGATGGTGAAGATGTGGCAAAGGGGGTGAATAAGTGGCGAAAGCCCGCAGACCAGGTGGTGAATTCACCACCTCTGAGTTGTCGTGGTCTTGCATGTCTATAGATTAACAATAGACAAACATCGTTAATCTGGACCCAACCCGTGTACGCTGTAACCAAGCGCAGGTACCGGTGGATAATACATAGCTGCATTTGATATAAGCCACTAAAGTTGTATACTGCTGAGATTGCAGTAGAGCCTATTTGTAGACTTTAGTATACACATAGTGTATACCTCCGCATTTGTTGACCACATATGATCTACGTAGTCACTCTCGGCAATCCCAAGACAGTCTTCACAGTTGTCGCATCACTTTTGCGGCAGTAGAATAACGGAAGCAAAACGCCGATACAATTGTTAAAATATATGTTATGAACGCCAGCTTCAGATACAAGTGGATTCGAAACAGGCATCAAGCTAACAGCAAAGACACTCGTAATGTTTGTAGCTGACAACGCGGACTTTGTGAATGTGCCATGAACCGATGTCGCGCATGTGGTGTTCGCGTTGTGTGTCGTCCGATTCTCGGATACTTTTCACATTGTCTTCATATCTCGGCTGCGTCACTAACATCGGGCGACTTTTGTTGCCTAATATCCTGCACTATAAACTCATCAACGTTTCTCATTCACTTAAAATAGGTGCCAAATTCTCTGAGCCCACCCAGTATTTCGCCGGCGGTATGCCTGCGCAGCCACGCATATGAGTACCTCAATGCTGTACTGATTGCTTTGACCTATCATCGGAACAGAAAATTAGCACTAACATACGTGCGGGCATCACATTTAGCGGTACGCTGGAAGATATGCTACAAATACGCTGTATTACTCATCGACGCTGACAATAATGCGTCTAAAACGTCTGAAGGGCACCGTAACGGCTTTTACAAACAGCGCATTCATGTTAGCGTTCCAGTCTGTAGCCCACAGCGTTTGTCATACAACCTGCCAGCGCATATCCTTCGTCCACGAAAAAAATGCATAACGGAAAAGAAAAGCCACCCGTTCCGGCGCGCATGGCGCGCAGAGAGAGAGAAAGAGACAAAGAAAAAAATGAAGGAGGAAAAGGCGCTCACACTCCTCCGAGCGCGCACGCCCTCCGCGCGGAGCTCCTGCGCATGCTCGGAGCTCTTGCGCATGCGCGGCGGGCGCCGTCTCAACGAGTGCGCCAGGCACGTAAACGGTTGTGCCGGTGTGCGGTGTCTCCCTGAACGTTGGTGTCTGTGTATGCGTGTCTTCTTTGTGGCATCTCACGTCAACTACATTGAATGGTAAGCTTTATCAAAGACGTTTTGCGTCAATACCTCATGATTATGTGAGCGAATTTCGTAGCGCGAAACGGCTGCACGTAGCGCAGGCGACTCGGGTATAGTGTCGGTTTGTCGTTGACATGGTTTGATAACGCGCTCTTGTTCTCGCTTCTACTATACGGAATGTTTTACGGCGAGCGATCGCTCGTGCTTGTTG
Source organism: Dermacentor variabilis (assembly GCF_050947875.1). Lineage (NCBI taxonomy): Eukaryota > Metazoa > Arthropoda > Arachnida > Ixodida > Ixodidae > Dermacentor > Dermacentor variabilis. Next base: position 6,704,592 of record NC_134571.1, on the reverse strand, counting down.
ATTTTATCATTATAGCTTACGTGCGTAAAAAAAGGAAGTACACCATGTTTTAACTTGATACTGAGCTACCACTAAGCGGATTGTGTGTGTTGGGCAGCCAGTGCGGTAGATCTCATTTAGTGGCGCTTGATCCGGCCGCGATGAATGCTGCACCGTATGTGTAGCGAAATTCTCGTGACACGCTTTACGCATATATCTCGAAATTGTGTTAGCATCAAGAATTTTCAAACAGACAGGCATAGTTGAATAACTGCTAGCGTACTCGGATGAAAGGCCGTGTTTGCGGGGCATGCATCAGCAGTGAGTGCGCTGCCGTTTTCGCATAGTTTAAAAGTAGCAGTATTTTTAAGGTTCCTGGCAACCAATCTAAATAATTTTGGGAAGTTACAGCAAGCAAAACACGAGACTTGAAGAAATATCTAGTAGAAATCTCTAGATTCACCCAATCTATTTATATGCAACCACAAACGCTTTTGGAGCATGAAACCTGCGATAAGCTTAGTCACTTGCAGCTCCGCAACTTAGCCGAAAAAATTAGAGAACAATAAATTAGTCGCTCCAGGAACACCTTTACACGTTTCAAACTGAAGGCATTGCGTTTGACGGTAGTTGGAAGATTTGTTTTTTGTCCCTTTTTTAAACAATTTAGCAGCAGAAGTTATCTTTCGAGCTATATGAAAAGCGTTAAGCGGCTTCCGATGCTTCGGCGTTCTGCAGTTTACGTGCTCTTAATCACAAGGCAGCTGCTGGCGCAGATTCGCATTGTGCTAATCGTGCATGGTATGAAGCCATTGTCGTGCGTAATAAGTGTTCCGGTTTTCATTACTGTTGCATGTAGCGCCGTCGTCTTGGGCAGACTGCATACAATATGCGCTGTACAAAAGAGAAAAGAGCCAGATTATCAATTTGGTGGTCTTTTCTAAGTAGATAACGCACAGATTATTCAAATAATTCAGTGGGCATTGCATTTGTTCTACCCTTATCAACACACCTAAGAGATCGTAACATGTTTTAGTTGATAAGTAACCTGATCAGTACGCCCCCATTCATGTGCATTCTACTGAAAGTGTGGCAAATGTATTCATCTCGAAGTATGAGAAAAGAGACATTGCAGACTGTTCTAAGCGGAAATAAATTGCAAATCTTAACGTGATTGTTCAAAACTGCAGTCAGTATGCTGAGCATGTTCGTTCGGCACGGGCATATTGTATTAACACCTGAAAAATGTGCACAGTCCAGCCGGGTATCTTTGTTTCAACAAGTATTATTATAGGAATCGTTTGGGATTCTCGCATTTCTTTTATTTCTGTAAGTACACTGTGTGTCACATGAACCTGTCCTAAAACGAAACGTACCGTTGCTGGCACCGGCGACCATTACGGTTGTCTAACTGCTTATCATACTGTAGTATAACGAAACATCATAATGGTACTAATTAATATTCCCATGTAGTCTTCAGTCAGAGGTAAACAAAGTTAACTAGAGGCATAAGTGATGAGAGCAAATTATATTGATAACTACTATTGAAGCGTAAAAATAACCAATTGTATAACTCATTGTATAGTTTTTCCTCACATTGTTGCATTTGCTTTACGTGTGTCTCTGTGTCTTCCGTGCTGTACTCGTGTGGCCATCAATTACGAACTTGCCGAAGCCCTTGTCAGCTTTATTAATCAAGGGATTCAAGTCAGTTGAATCTAATACTGCATGTCAAGTGACTGACGTGTTATTCGTTTTATCTAAATATTATGGACTGGCAGTACTTGGCAAGCATTAAACCACAATATTTTTTTTATTACACTTAAGCTGCAGGCGTCATAGATTGCCAGAAAATTTTCATGAAAACAGCCAGGGAAGGCTTGGAAAAAGATCGGGAAATTTTAAAATGACCACATAGGTATGCTGTCTTGTTATATGTCATACAAAGTTTCCAGAGAATCTCTGAGTTAAATATATTTTTAAAACGTTTCACCTGATAAAAATTGAAGGAAATTGGTTCCATTTATTGAAAAATAAAAGAAAGTCAAGCTTACTGACAAGGCATTTCTTACTCAATATGTGTTTTTTTTTGCGTTAACTAAACGTCCTGAACCTCGATAGCCTAGAAAAAATTTGCATCTTTCAAAGCACCTTAAATAATTTACTGTAATAGAATTCATTCGAACTATACTATCAGTTCTGTTTCCTAGGAGGTGCATATCTGTCGTGCCATGACACAAAGTGCTCGTGTGGTATTTCGGGTGCTCATGTGGTATACCTAACTTGGAAACCTGTTAGCACGCCCAAGAGGCCTCATTACCTGTAACAAATTAAGTGACCATATCGATACAATCAGCCCATCTGCCTTCCGTTGAAGTTATGGCCAATCACACATTCATTTAAAAGTATGAGAAAGACATTTAAATGTGTATTAGGCAAAATAAATTACAATCTTAGGAATGATACTGTGAATATTCCAGTCACGTCTTCTGAAAATATCCCTCTGCACGGGCATACTTAACTACCAGCCAAAAAAAATGTACAGACAGCCCAACTGGGTAACGTTTCAGCAATAAATATAGAGACCATTTGGGATAAGTACAATAATGCATCATATATGAACTTGTCATAAAAGGGAACATACTGTTGCTGGCACGAGCAGCAGTTGTGACTGTTTAATTTTTCACCATACCATGCAATAAAACATTGTATAAAGGTGCTGATTTGTATTGACAAGCAGCCATTAGTCATAGTTAAACCGCATTAAGTATTGACTTGGATGGTTTGAGCAAATATATTAAGCTGCTTAATGAACACACAAAGAATATACACTTGTTATTTTTGCCTCATATTGCTGCATCTACTTCTTTGCAGCATACACCTGCAGCACCTTTGGGACTAATGACACAAAGGTCAAGGCCAGCCTGGCGACCATGCTTGCCAAGGAGTAGTGTAAATATTTAATCTGTTTCCATAATAGCATACGACATGAATTTAAGGAATTCATTTATTATATCGAGCAATAAAAACGGTAAATGCATTGCTGGCGCATTTGTTTTATTTTTCGCACTGCATGATTCAGCACTATATAAATTCTTTCTGTTTGTGCAACATATATGAAAGTACAGCTGGTTCAGAAGCATTATTAATCTACTAACGGTAATGCATAAGTGCAGATGAAAAGGAACAGGTGCACATGCATAAATACATTCAAAACTTTTTGCTACCTCATGTAAACAAAAATGTAAACTAACTTGTAGATAGCCGCTATGGAGTTATGGCCTTATACACTCTTTGTAGACTTGTCTATAAGATGTCTGTGTATATAGAGTGCCTATAGATTAAAAAAATTCATATTTGTAAACAAATGTCTGCAGAATGTCATAGAAAAAAAGTGTATCGGACTATAAAGTTCTGTTTTCGTAGACTGAAGTCTATAGAATGTCTATAGACTATCTATATACATTTGTATATAGACATTCCATAGACTTCAGTCTACAAAAGTAGAACTGTATATATAGTTCTACTTTTGTAGACTGAAGTGTATAAAATGTCTACGGACAAATCTCATCTGTAGACATTCTATAGACTTCAGTCTACAAAAGTAGAACTGTAAGCCTATACACTTGTCCATAGACAGTCTATAGACAGTCTATAGACTCAGACTTCTTATAGACTAGTCTATAAAAAGTGTATGGCCATAAGTCTCTAGACTGTCTATAGGCAGTGTATAGACAGTCTATAGACTCAGACTTTTTATAGACTTGTCTATAAAAAGTGTATGGCCATAAGTCTATAGACCCTCTATAGACAGTCTATAGACTCAGACTTCTTATAGACTAGTCTATAAAAAGTGTATGGCCATAAGTCTATAGACAGTCTATAGACAATCTATAGACTCAGACTTTTTATAGACTAGTCTATAAAAAGTATGGCCATAAGTCTATAGACTGTGTATAGACAGTCTATAGACTCAGACTTTTTATAGACTAGTCTATAAAAAGTGTATGGCCATAAGTCTATAGACTGTCTATACACTAGTCTAAAGAAATGTCTATAGACAGTCTATAGACTCAGACTTTTTATAGACTAGTCTATAAAAAGTGTATGGCCATAAATCTATAGACTGTCTATAGACTAGTCTAAAGAAATGTCTATAGACAGTCTATAGACTTCATAGACAAATGTCTATAGACTGTCTATGGACTTTCTATAAAAATTTTTGTAAGGGCAAACCGCAGTGATCGCTGTGTTGAGCAGCGCCATCGGCCTCATGCAGGCAGGCTAGCGTAGACATATGGTAATTTGAAGCCTACTAGACTTGAAATGCGCGAGAACGATGCCGGTGCATCACAAATATTTGATTGCGCCTGCCGCTTAGATGTTTCGTGGTTGCCTTAGGTTGGCCGTGCACGAGCACGCGCTCTTATGTTTATGCTTTGCTCCCTACGCCAAGCGATCAGATATTGAGCAGATTTACCATTTCATGCAGCTAATACAGAGACACCGGGTTTCTTTGTTGAATTAAAACCGATATAAGTAAAATAGTTCGCAACACATACACACACCGCGACTGATAATGTGCGTACACCGCGGCTTATGAAACGCGTCACATTTCTGCGCTCCCAAAAGATATTTCCGCCTACTGTAGTTACCGATGCACCGAAAGGCTTCCCTGACGACCTTATATGAACGGACATGGCGTAAATTTCACAAAATGCCATCTAAAACATCTCAAAATCGCTCCGCAGCACGCGACAGCAATACTTTCAAGCAGCGCCGCGCCGGATCGCCCAAGCCAGAGAGGAGGAAACGCTCTCCGCGCGCCCTATCCTCCTCGCCCGATGAAACGGTCTATATTCCGCACATTTTTCTATCACCTGATTGATAGTGTGAATATGGTCTATTGTTGAGTAGCCTTTACGGAATCCTGCCTGGTCCTTTGGTTGACGGAAGTCCAAGTTGTTCGTGATTCTATTTGCTATTACCTTAGTAAATACTTTGTAGGCAACGGACAGTAAGCTGATCGGTCTATAATTTTTCAAGTCTTTGGCGTCCCCTTTCTTACGGATTAGGATTATGTTAGCGTTTTTCCAAGATTCCGGTACGCTCGAAGTCATGAGGCATTGCGTATACAGGGTGGCCAGTTTCTCTAGAACAATCTGCCCACCATCCTTCAACGAATCTGCTGTTACCTGATCCTCCCCAGCTGCCTTCCCCCTTCGCATTGCTCCCAAGGCTTTCTTTACTTCTTCCGGCGTTACCTGTGGAATTTCGAATTGCTCTAGAATATTCTCTCTTCCATTATCGTCGTGGGTGCCACTGGTACTGTACAGATCTCTATAGAACTCCTCAGCCACTTGAACTATCTCATGCATATTACCAATGATATTGCCGGCTTTGTCTCTTAACGCATACATCTGATTCTTGCCAATTCCTAGTTTCTTCTTCGCTGTTTTTAGGCTTCCTCTGTTCCTGAGAGCCTGTTCAATTCTGTCCATATTATACTTCCTTATGTCAGCTGTCTTAAGCTTGTTGATTAACTTCGAAAGTTCTGCCAGTTCTACTCTAGCTGTAGGGTTAGAGGCTTTCATGCATTGGCGTTTCTTGATCAGATGTTTCGTCTCCTGCGATAGCTTGCTGGTATCCTGTCTAACGGAGTTACCACCGACTTCTATTGCACACTTCTTAATGATTCCCACAAGGCTGTCGTTCATTGCTTCAACACTAAGGTCTTCTTCCTGAGTTAAAGCCGAATACCTGTTCCGTAGCTTGATCTGGAATTCGTCTATTTTCCCTCTTACCGCCAACTCATTTATCGGCTACTTATATACCAGTTTATTCCGTTCCCTCTTCAGGTCTAGGCTAATTCTAGTTCTTACCATCCTATGGTGACTGCAGCGCACCTTGCTGAGCATGTCAACATCTTGTATGATACCAGGGTTAGCGTAGAGTATGAGGTCTACTTCATTTCTAGTCTCGCCGTTCGGGCTCCTCCACGTCCACTTTCGGCTATCCCGCTTGCGGAAGAAGGTATTCATTATCCGCATATTATTCTGTTACGCAAACTCTACTAATGACTCTCCCCTGCTGTTCCTAGTTCCTATGCCATATTCCCCCACTGCCTTGTCTCCAGCCTGCTTCTTGCCTACCTTGGCATTGAAGTCGCCCATCAGTATGGTGTATTTTGACTTTACCCATCGCCGATTCCACGTCTTCATAGAAGCTTTCGACTTCCTGGTCATCATGACTGGATGTAGGGGCGTAGACCTGTATAACCTTCATTTTGTACCTCTTATTGAGTTTCATAACAAGACCTGCCACCCTCTCGTTAATGCTATAGAATTCCTGTATGTTACCAGCTATATTCTTATTAATCAGGAATCCGACTCCTAGTTCTCGTTTCTCCGCTAAGCCCCGGTAGCACAGGACGTGCCCGCTTTTTAGCACTGTATATGCTTCTTTTGGCCTCCTAACTTCACTGAGCCCTATTATATCCCATTTACTGCCCTCTAATTCCTCCAATAGCACTGCTAGACTCGCCTCACTAGATAACATTCTAGCGTTAAACGTTGCCAGGTTCATATTCCAATGGCGGCCTGTCCGGAGCCAGGGATTCTTAGCACCCTCTGCTGCGTTGCACGTCTGACCGCCGCCGTGGTCAGTTGCTTCGCAGCTGCTGGGGACTGAGGGCCGGGGTTTGATTGTTGTGTTCATATAGGAGGTTGTGGCCAAGTACTGCACCAGGGTGGCCCATCCTGCTCTGGTAAGGGAGTGCGTTGCCGGTTCTGGTCACCGGGATCAGGCCACACTCCAGGCCTGTTTATGCAATTTTATCAACACGCGGATTTTTTTTTATTCGGTGGAAAATTGCGTGGCACCGGGATTCGAACCACGGACCTCTTGCGGCGAGGCGGGTGTTCTACCTCTACGCCACCACAGCACCTCGCCATCGCTGCACCTGCTCTTTATATGCTAAAGAGATTTTGTTTGGCGCTTGTGCTGATCACACAGGGGAGGTCCACACGCCAGCTTTGTCCTAGCGCCTCTATATTTAAGTTCACTTGAATTGGTGACTGCAGACTTGATATGAAATCTGATAGGGGCTTCATGGATGACATTTGTGAATGTTTATCATCAGAGTGTTGAACTTGCTTTCACCTTTGCGCATCCCTCTTGCTATGTCATCATCCTCCCTAATCACACCTTTATGTCCCCGTTCCCCCTTCCCCTTTGCAGAGTAGCAGGCTAGAGCGCTTTAGCTCAGGCCGACCTCTCTGCCTTCTTTCAATTAAATTATCTCTCTCTCAGGACGTCTCCGGGCTTCTGGTGACGTGGCCGCTCGAGCCATGTGGTCGCAATGCTTGCTTCTGCATTCATCCACGTAAGGGAAACTAAGTACGGCTGGAATTTTTTCTTATAGAAGAAAGAAAAGCACGAGCTAAAGGCCATGTGGCCTGACCGAGGCTCTTGCTTCTCTTGACCATCTGCATTTTACCTTTAATGTAAGTATGTTTACATGCAATGTACGCACATTCTGGGACATAGTTTCTTCGTCCACATACCACACTAAAAATCATTCGCATTAATTAGGCAACTGGCAAACTTGAAAAGCAACACAATAATATAGATGAACAAAAAATTCACCAACGATTACGATACTCCGTAATGCGAAATTTGACCTAAGCTCTATACTTGTTTTCATTTCACGATTTATTGAGGCAAGTTATTTCAGAGAAACATGTAGCAGAGTCGGCAATCGCAAGAAATCTGATCTGCAGGTCTAGCGCGTTGGTTTTATACGTGATTTTTCGAAGGTTCCAGTATAATCGCTTGTGCCGCTTGGCTTCCAGAAAGTACTACACAATTTGCGACGCTCATCAAATGGGATTACAAAACAATCAAAAACCATGACACTCGAAACAAGCGCGAACGAGAGCAAACTAAACAAGCGCGAGCGAGAGCTGATGCGAGCAGACAATAGTACGAAACAAGCGGTCTCGATGAGAGCATATACAAGTACGCATCGAGCGGTCGGGCAGGTCCGCATGAAATCAGTTTCACACGCCACTGAAGGGGCCGCTCTCACTGCTGTCGGCCGTTCGCGGCTGACGTCATTTAAAGCGAAGCTTTCTTTTCCTCGTCCTTCGACGTTCGCACGGCTGCTGTCTGGCGCATCACGTCGGGTTCAGTGCACGGGCCTGAGATGAAGCTGGTGCCGCTGGTGCACAAGTGAGTGCAGTCACGAGAAAATGCCAACTTGTACTTTTTGCATTAAAACTAATCTGTGATGATATATATGAATGGCGCAAAAAAAATCAGATCATGGGGTTTTACGTGCCAAAACCACTTTCTGATTATGAGACACGCCGTAGTGGGGGACTACGGAAATTTCGACCACCTGGGGTTCTTTAACGCGCACCTTAATCTAAGTACAAGGGTGTTTTCGCATTTCGCCCCCATCGAAATGCGGCTGCCGTGGCCGGGATTCTATCCCGCGACCTCGTGCTTAATGGCTCGAAGGAATAAGTGCTTCCCAAAGAGGCCCCATGTCGGTAGATGTCGTGGTACCATGACTGTCTTCGAATAATCGTATTACCTCTTTTTGCAAAATACAAATTTTAATAATTGTTTTCAGTCGTTGTTTCCTAATTAAGTAAGTAAGTAAGTAAGCTTAGAGTAAAAAAAGGGCGTACTACATTACTTTCTTTAGACATAATGGAATAAAATCACGAATCCTATACCTACAACTTACTAGGTTAGCTAATTGAAATTTGAATTTATTTGCAGAAAACAGCAACAAATGCAATGCTGTGGGTTACCAGAAAAAAAAGCTGTTTAGGACAACTTGAGGAGACCTAACCACCACAACAGTGAGCAGCATACGCACGAAGAGTGCAATGCAATACAACACACAGCAGTGCAATGTAACAACAACCGTTCACCATGCAGATTCTAGAAATCGGATATGTCGTTAAAGCTAGCGAAGAAAGAAAACTATCTTGGAATCAGACGTGAGCTCGTAACACAGCCATAAAGCAGTATAATATTTTAGAATATTTTAAAACGTTCAACGCAAAGAAAACAGATTGTATTGGCTAACAGGAATTCACTGCCAGTTGGCTCCTATTTATACTTATGCTTCTCAGTTGGCTTAATGGAGTATATGGTCTCCTCGCTGCGCTCACGGCCCGCACGCTCTGACATCGCGTGCGCCGGACCACCACCTTCGGGTTCGAGCACTCCGACCCGCTACGCATACACAGGGCGCCTGCTCCGTCCGTGTGCCGACGCGCCGCTGCGCGTGCCCCGCCGGCGCCAGCTAGGGCAGAGCAAGGGATACCCTAGGCGAAGCACTCGGGAAAGATGGAATAACATTTACTAAGCTGGCATTTGATACAAACACCAGTTCCATCAGCAAGTCCGAATCTAAATCTAACTGTGACACAATACGTGGCCAAATGGACCGCGACAGAGAGAACAAAGAACCCAGCAGTAAGAGGCTGCCTATCCTTCGGTCAGGGCCTGCCATTGGGCGCCCTACAGCATGGAAAATGGAGAGAAACGACACACGACCAGACGGAGGCATGATCGGAAGACGCTGCCCCAGGACATCGATACGACGGAAGAGCGCCCGCCGAGGCCGGGACCCCGCCGAGTTACCATAGTCCGGCGGCCGACAAACGGCGGCAGCGAGGAACACGTACGAACCTTCAGACGCCGCCGTCTTGCGCCCGCGTACCCGGAGCGCACGCAAGCACGGCCTGAATCCTGCCAAAATGTCTGCCAATGGGGAAAGCCCGTTGATCTTCCCGTGGGCGGGATGACAGCAGAGCGACAGTGTTCTATGACCCGCTGCCACCCCGTCCAGGCAAGGAGGAGAGGGACACGGAGCCCCCGGAAACGCAATGCAACGGCTCCAAACAACCACCGCGAGAGCCCGAAACCCCAGAAGTATTAGTTAATTTGAGGTAGGCCATTGTATGGCTTTATGTCGACTGGCATCGGAAAAAAGTGGCGACCCAGTAAGCCCGTGATTCTAGACAATTTACCGACAATCTACTTATAACATAGTCATACCAAGTCACGTGTTCGTCAAAGAAAAGTTTTCAGCGTATTTGCAGATAACACTAGTACTTTCTCACTGTGATTTAGCTTAATAAGAGGGAGCTTAACAGATTTGTTGCGCGGACTGAAGAGGATTGCTTTGGTTTCATTAACGTTAGTTTTTTGGTAATTGCGAGTTGCCCAGTCACTTATTTTATTTAGTGAATTCTTTAATGAATTTAGTGAATAATAAGTCAGCATCTCATTTGCCGGAAATAAAGAAACTCGTGTTGTGCACGTGTATTATGTATTTAGCAGCCCTATCTGCATTAGTCATTTCATTTATGTAAAGTGCAAGAAGAAAGCTTCCCAACATAGTACCCAGAGAAACGCTCGACGTTATACTTGCCTTTTTGTCTAAACATTCACCTGCAATGTCTACGAATTGTGACCTATTTTTCAAACAAGAATAAATGAACAAATCTTGCGACTCCACTAATACCATATTATTCGAATTTTTTTTTTAATGAAACGCGACGATCAATAAGGTCGGATGCATCCCTGAAATTCCAAACAACTCAAGTACCATGTTCTCGGATTCAAAAGTTACCCGTATAAACTCCTTTTGTTGTAGAAGAGCGAGCTCACGAAGACCATCTTGTACCGGGCTCATGAAGTGGTCAACAAAATTTGTAAGACGTTTTAGAATAGCCTTTGCTAAACCTTTATAGAAAAGAAGCAAAATCGATTCTGGCTTGTAGTTGTAGCTATGCCATGTTTATTTCCTTTTTTATATATTACTATCGCTTTTGCAATCACCATGTTACATGGAAAAATTCCTGTAAGCAAAGTTAAGTTGAATATGCGCCTGAGAGGAAGTACTGGAATACCAATGGAGTGTTTCAGAGGTTTTATTTGAAATCCTGGTGCATCATTTATCGATTAACTCCAGAAAAGCTAAGCCGTCACTTCGCTTTCTGCAATAGATTCGAGAAAAACGGTGTGATCAGTACAAAAGTTGACGTATCAAGTCTGCATCACTGTTTGGACCTGGACTAAAAGAAAGAAGCGGAGATGAGTGTCCTAAGAGATGTTATCCTTGAAACCGCGCCCTCTAGAATTTTTGTGTTTTTACTTGTTCTACTCAATTTCTTTTACACGAAACACTTATATTCCTAAGTAATTGCTTGTTTGCCGGTTTTGAAATTATATGCTTGGTTTCATTAACATCTAATTGTCGCTTATTTATGCACAACCACTCTGGCAATAAATTTAAATACTCATTAATTTTGTCTCGAGGTATAGCAGAGAAGCGTTCGCGAAGAAAAGATTTGTGTCGTCGGCGTACATGATTAGGTTAGGTGAGGTGGGAATGCTTCGTAGACCGTTCATGTAGAAGTTAAATAATGAGGGGCCAAGTATGGAATCCTGCGGGACACCAGTCAAGACGTTCAGAAGTGACCAGGTGAACTGATTAAATGAAACAAATTTTTACCATTCAGCCAAGTAACTTTCATTAGCTCCAAAGCCTTCGACGTATGAAATATTCACAAAGTTTAGAGAGGGGTGTACCATGGCTGACACTATGGAATGCTTGACTCAGGTCCAAGAATAAGCCTATCGTGTATAATTGTATCTCAGTGATTCGTAATATATTGCTTTACATTTGAGATCGCATGTTCGCAAGACGTTTGAAAAGCATATTGCGCCTCACTAATAACAGCATACTGCCTCAAGAAACTTTCCCAACGCGTTACAGAGCACTTTCAAAAAGTTTTGAAGAAAGCGGTATTATCGATATTGGTCTGAAAGTATTTGTAGTGCATTCAACGCAGCCTTTGGGAACCGGGCAAACTCTGACAATCTTAAGTTTGGTTCGAAAATTTCCAGATTCAAACATTCTATTGATAATGAGGGCTTAGACTCGTGAAATGATATCAGGTACAACTGTGAGCAAAAGTATACGGAAGGATTGCGCGATAAAACTCATTTTTTCCTCTGTCTGATAATGTAACACGAAATTAAAGACTACAGTTCACACTTGGCATTAAGAATTTTCTATCGCACTTGTCAGTTTCCGTTTATGCGTGTTAATTGCGAAGAAATTCTGCTTTTTGCGGCGACCCTGTGCTGCGTATACTTTTGCTAACGGGTGTACATACTTTATCGGAGATGTCATAATACTGTCGAATCCTGCAGCATTACTACTCTTAAAGCCAGCGATCACTTTTTCTACTTCACCAGATGTCGCCGGAAATATTACCAAAGAATGGCTGTTTGGTAGTTATTTCATCCTGGTATTCGATAGCCGGGTTGCCACAACATTGACCAAAGTGGGTGTCTAAGGCGTTGACTCCTTCAGCTGCAACAAAGGTGCCATTTGAAAACGAGATATGGAGACTTTCAGAGTTCCCTTTCTTTCCGTCCAGATTCCTAAATTCCGGGCAATTTTTTGCTTGAGTTGGTATAAATACACGAGAATATTTTTTCATATCGTTGCTTTTTCGAATTTTCTTAGTTGTGAATTAACTCGGTTAGTCAAGTTAATTCAGAGCTAGAAAAAGGTGCTTTATCTAGCCGTATACACAACTCAGCCCATGCTGAGAAAGAGAGAATGCAAGCTGGCTGCCGTGAGGCCTGCTAAATGTGGTGCGAAATGTAACGAAACACGAAAAGAGTGGTTTTGCGGAAGAGCAGCCGTAAATATTTGTCGGTAGAAAGAAGCTGATTCTTTTGTATTTGCTGACTCGTTTTCGGGATCTTACTGGTTAGCGGTGGGCGCTTGTGGACTATATTTATAAGTTAACGCACTAAAAGTGTATGCACTATGTGGAGGCACATGGCAAGGCTCAGTTGTGCATCCCCTACGGAAGCTCGGGTGCTAATATTTAGAACCAGTTTCGCGTATCTCAAGGTTTACTCGACGAATGGGGTGAATGCACTTTCGTGCAAAGACATCGTAAGCCCGCGCATCTATACGCGAACTAGAGACTTGTGTTATTCTCAGCCCGAAGTACGCACGTGCTAGACTTGAGGGAACGGAAGAAACTGGAACATAAGAAGCCGATCAATGAGTTAGCGGTAAGAGAGAATATAGAGGAATTCAGGATCAAGCTACAGAACAGGTATTCGGTTTTAACTCAGGAAGAGGACCTTAGTGTTGAAGCAATGAACGACAATCTTAGGGGCATCATTAAGGAGTGTGAAATAGAAGTCGGCGGTAACTCCGTTAGACAGGATATCAGTAAGCTATCGCAGGAGACAAAAGATCTGATCAAGAAACGCCAATGTATGAAGGCCTCTAACTCTACAGCTAGAATAGAACTGGCAGAACTTTCCAAGTTAATCAACAAGTGTAAGACCCAGGGGGAGGGGGGGCTCCCCCCGAAAATATACGGCCTACCCCCCTCCTCCACGCCCACACCACCACTCCTCACACACTCCTAAAGCGCTGACAAATCAGTCTATTCGGCTGTCAACATTTTTATGCCTTTTACAGCGATAGCTGTATATGACTAACCTTAGATAGCTTTTTCGTCATCGGTCAACAGAAAAAATCATCATGTCGGCCGATCCTGGTGATAGTCCAAAAAGTGTCGAAGCTCAATGGCACATACCCCTGTGGGCTCGAGAACCTGTAACCCGCCCTTCGAAATATTCGGGATCGGACCACGTATGGGGAGTGCTTAATGCCTGCTTCACCTCCGCCGTGGGTCGGCCTGGCATTGTACTACCGTCGGGCCGACCCGCGGCGGAGGTGAAGCAGGTATTAAGCACTCCTCATACGTGGGCTGATCCCGAAGATTGGGCAATACTGGACCCACCCCCGGCGGAAGTGAAGCAGGCGTTGAGCGCTCAGCACACGTGGGTCCATGCAAAGGTAGTCCAATGCCGGGCCGACCCGCGGCGGAGGTGAACAAGCGTTAAGCATTCCCTATGTGTGGGTGAATCACTTTGCTTTTCGTTTGAGAGCTTTGACTGTCGTCAGCTTTCGCTGCCATTCCATCTTCACAGAGTGGAATGATAGTAAATTTTTTCACTCCTTTGGATGGCGGTAGTTATCGGCATCTCCTGCGGCGTGAAGGCCAGTTTTATCATCAATTCGGTGCCCGCGCGATTAACTCGAGACGAGATCAGTTGTCACCATCTATTCAACAATCAGGCGCATCGCTGTTCCTTTGTTAGTTCAACCTTCTTTGTTTAGACTGATACAGGCACCAGGAAAGGGATTCGGTTCGTAGTCAGCTGGTCTGTATGCTCAAGGAACGAGTTGCGGCTGGAGAAAACACCAGCTGCGTTAAACATTTCTTTTTGCTTCATTATTTACTCGAGTCACGGCTTGACGCGACACTGGCAGATCCTTCAAAGCATATACCCGCGATATCGGTTAGATAAGGCGGCAAATAAAATAATGCCAAACAGGGCGTCCATCATCAGACCCTGCAATAACCGGTAAAACCATAAACAATATGATTGTCACCCGTTAGCTCGTCTGGCTTTTCCCTAATTGCACAGCACTTTTTATGCAAAATTGACAACTGAAAATAAGTGTCGCAAGGAGTTGAGAAATTAAGCGATCTACTAAGGGAGAGAGCCCAGGCAACAGCCAAATAGGAAGGAAAAGCGAAAATTACAAATTTAAGTGTTGTTCGTGAAAATATTATGGCTCAACTTCTCTTTATTTAAAAAGGAAGTAAACAAAAGGCCACCGGAAGGGGAGAATAATTCCGTGTGTTTTGAATGAAGCTTCTACAGTTATCAGTGCAGCAACCTGACGTAGCCACTTCTCTGCTGAGTTAATGTGAGTGTTTTTCTAACCTTCCGCGGTGGGTGCAGTACGTCTAGAACTGCAGCGTCCTGCGCTCTACGTGGTTGTGCGGGACTGGTGTCCACGCATCGTTACGCAACTTCCCAAATAGCAACACGGGTCGGTATGGGCACTTAAAATGGTAGATCAGTAAACGAGAAATCTAAAAGAACTGTGATTGTTCCGCAAACGTATATAATTCTCTATAATTCTTCCAGGGCTAATTAAAAAAACACTACTACAAATCTTTTTTTTTTTACTTTCGCTTGTTTACGTGTTCTCGGCAGCGTTGTTCCTGCGCTTCTGTCATGCGCGAGTCAATTTGATGTGCTTCCTTGTTTGCCAAGTAAAGGAGTGGTGTATCTCACAAGCGTACCTGTGAGGTACACCTTATTTCAGTTATCTTTGGCGGATTTACGCGTCTTTATGGCGAATGGCGGGCATTACTCACATTTGTACTAGTCAAGCTACCTCCCCCCTTTCTCATTTGCATAGAAAGAGTTACCTTGGTTTGCCCCCCCTCCCCCTCCCCCCCCGAAAGGAACTCCTGGATACGTGCCTGGTAAGACAGCTGACCTAAGAAAGTATAATATGGATAGAATTGAACATGCTCTGAGGAACGGAGGAAGCCTAAAAGCAGTGAAGTAGGAACTAGGAACAGGCAAGAAGCAGATGTATGCGTTAATAGGCAAAGCCGGCAATATCATTACTAAAATGGATGAGACCGTGCTTTACAGTGTCCACACGTGACCGTGTTTTACAGTGTCCCCGGTATTGGCCCCCTTCGCTGTGAGATCGTAGACAGTGTGCGGGCCAATCCTGGAGATAGCGCAAGAGTAAAGTTGCTTGAAAGACTGACAAGAAGTTTTCGCAAAACCCCTAGGCCCTGGGAAGGTAAGCATAAAGGAAAGGTTTGCTTTATTAAAGGATTAGTGCTTTTGTTGACTTATATTTACAATGAAGATATTTAGGTATGTTATCACTGGTTAATGTTAATTCTGAATAAAACAAGGCCAGCAACCAAAACGCCTTTAAAGGTAGTAAAAAATGGTGGCGCTGTGTGTGCGAGCTATTAGGGGAAAGCGGCGGTCAGAACATTCTGCAAGGGCTCGCAAAGAAAGCCTTGCTTTAAAAAATAGGCTGACATCGACGTGCATATCTTCTGGGGCACATTAGTGTGGCTTCTCTGGGCTGCACCATCTCGGGGCTTGGCCCGTACCATACCGTCTGTCGATTAAAGCCACGCTTCCAGTACCGGTTTAGGCTTTAAGCGTAACGTTTTCCTGAAACGGCGGGCGGCGAACGCTTTGCACGAAGACTAGCTTTCCTGGGCTCCTGCTAAGACCGCTCCGAAACGGCGGCTGGAAAGCGGCTTGTGTTTGAATTGAGCAGAGTTGGGCTTGTTGGTCGAACATAGTGGAAGGCTACAGCGCGAGCGCAGACGCAGACAAAGAAAGCACTCAAAGTACACAGACGCAGCGCTGACTTTCAACTAAAATGTTTATTTTGCCGCTGCGCAGCTAGTTTGAAAGCGAACACTTGGCAAAAAAACAAGATCACACATGCGCACAGAACCTGCCCCTACCTCTATCGCACCCTGTCATTTGAATGAAGTTAGATCAGCTCTTTTTCACCCTAGGCTATCGAGGGACAACTGACACAGTTATTTCCCGCACGTGAAATTGTGACAGCCTCGATAATTTCTCTAGTAAGGCTTGACTTTCTCCTAGATATATTCTTGCATTTGTCGAAGGCAGGTTTGCACCCACAGTCGCGACAGTGCATGCCCAGATGACGTTGAATGGTGTAGTTAACATTGTTGGGCTGTTCCGCCGATTGTTAATGCATCGGCCGGTTTGCCCGATGTAGACTTTACCACATGAGATAGGTATCTCATATACGATACACTGGACACATCGCGTGAAACGCTGTCTTTGATTAGTTTTACACTGAGCCTTTTCTTGGAAGACAGCGCGATTCTGCTTGCTCAGTGACACCAGTTTTCTAGGGGCGGAAAAAAACATCACCATTTGCACTCCGGCCAACTTTCTTAAGGTTGTGCGAGATTCCATGAAAATCCCGCGTAACAGTTATGTTTTCTCGTATATTCAAAATACAGACCGACGCTGTCGCGTCAGTACGTTGTGTGTAAGTCGCACTTTACGAATTTGCGGCGCATTTTACTTTGAGAAATTCAGTTAGTTCAGTAACGCATATGCGTCACGCCTGTGGATCGGGATGCGTGGGGATGATTTTTCCCATACGACGCCGGATTGCTTCAGACACGGAGTGCTTGACGCTATCCCGGTGCAGAAATTATATTGACAAACTAAACAGTCACATTTTGCAACAATCTAAGGAACTCCAGGGATTTCATTCTTGCGAGTTATCGGGTACGTGCTTTGGCGGTTGGCAGCACTGCTGTACCATGACAAGGGAAATTAACAACCACTGCCATCAGGGGCCACGATATGGAAAGAGGCGTAGCTTTTGTGAGATAGCGCTGTTTTTCGTGCACAACTTATTGCCGATGCTATTACTAAAGGAAAAAAATTAGTGCCCTTCCACTCTGTGAAGAAGGATAACCAGCGAAGCTGTATTGGGGTGATTATAATGAGAACTATATTGATTTATAAAGTTATTGCTACGTTGATTGAATAAAGACAGAGCGCGTAACTTCGTGGTTTTTATCGTCTTTATTTTGTCTTATTCTTTATCACAGTGACCACAGCTTTGTGGTCACTGTGGTACACCGCAGTCGGTTTTACTACTATCCTAGACACGTTTTTGCCAAAGGTTAAACCTATACACGACCGCTGAAGCGTGGTCGGCACATTGATGTCCCTGTAGCTCTAAATTCCCAACCGTTCCACCAGGAAGGATGCGATCCACTTGCCGTCGGGGCGCGCCAGCTCGTTAAAGTCGTTAGGGTGCACTGTCGCGTTTTATGATGCTTTTCCAACCCCCGATGGGAGCGAAGGAACACCGCCATCCCACATTTTCTATGTAGCCATGAAGGTCATGCGTCGTAACATCGTCAATAAGATTATAACATTCAGAGTGACAGCCGCGACTTTTTTTTTCGCGCACGCGCATACTGTTGCACTTAAGGAGTTTTCGGCGTACAGGCGAGAGACGGACGGACAGACGAATCGGAAACCCATATGCAATTTCGATGTAAAAATAGCAATCAGGATAACGCCTTGCAGCACATCCAACTCGAGCGGTGCTTTTTAAACATGAAATGCTTTTGGTTCCCGTTGTCGGCAACGTTCAAGTGACCTTGAGCCAAAAGCCAGAGCCGTTATCCGGGCACTCACACGAGAACACCCGAGCAAGTTGCGAGAACAAAACGAAATCATCCAGGCAAACAACCAAGACCAAATTACAAACGCTAGTTACTGCCCAAACAAGTTAAAAAAATATTGGTTCCGAGTTCATCCAAATGTTCGTTCACGATATCACTCAAGCTGTAACTTCTAGTACGCTGAAGTTTTATTTGTCATTTCCAATAGCGGACGTTCAAAAGGCAGATACAAGGCTCTATGCACTTGAATGTTATCTTTGGGCGCTGAGACAGAGTTGCCTGTGCTCCTTTCAACGCCAGCGGTCCGTGAGGTCCGCGGCGCGTCCGGCAGCGTCTAAGGCGGTAGCGTCCGGCGTAGCGCGGATGGCTCTTCGACCGAGACGAGACTTGCAATGAGGTTATGTGCTTATGCGCCATTGTGAACATGCACTACACGCATTTTAAAATTGTGGCTAGTTTGCTTTCAAATGGCCCAGTGCACAGTGTGGTGTGGTTTGGTGGGATGTGCCATTGTGAACATGCACTACACGCATTTTAAAATTGTGGCTAGTATCATCTCCAACCAATCTGCTTTGCCGGTAGCCATTTCATTGTTACATCTACTGTCGATTACGGGAGAGCCAGTATTATTTCACTCCCAAATTGAGTGCCAATTTTGACGTATGGGAGTCTGTGGAAGCCACATTTTGAGGTCTTCTTGCACAGTGAAAAATGATTTGCAAGGAATCTACGGCGTCTGTCGTCGAGAGTGTTTCATAGAAACTTCAAGCTCGGCTTTCAGTTCGTCGTGGCAACGCACTTCGGAAAGGCCTGAAAGTTGAATAATTGCTTTCTGCATAACACTCTCCCAAAATCAAGCGCAATGGGACGCCTGACGGGGAGTGGTCTATCCACTGAGCGCTTTCAACGACCGTTTCGATCCGACATCAACCTCGCGGAAAGTGAGGTCGTGGGTTCAATTCTGGCAGGCGGCGCATGCTTGTGTGCTGTGACTCGGCTCAGCTTGGCCATCGGCTGCAGATCTCGCATTCCGCGACCGCTAAGTAGTCGCGGGAATTTCGAACGTAAGACTGTAACGCGGTCTTCTTCGCTGGTGTAAAAATGTGGGATACTTGCGCGAGATGTATGCCTCTTGAAAACAGTACATCCTGTTACGTTAGGTGGCAAATGTGTGAATACGTTCAATTCGCTGTTAGTAAATCCGAAAATATTTTTGTCGTATAGTGTGACAATGTACGTACTCTATGGATACGCAACTAGATAATGTTTATGGATCCAGATGCGCTCATCACCACTTATTGTATATCGCTTTTCTTCTAATGCAATAAATATATTTGACCTCCATATTCACCGGGCTTGAGCGGCTTAGCGTGAAGCGACCAGTCTCCGATCTGATTGCAGATGCTGACGCCAGGGTGCGGCATTCTTTCGAGCGAGAGGCGCGCGTGTACGCTACGTAAAGGGTCGCTATTCGCGGCGGCGGCCGACGGAGCGCAGCCAAGTCAAACAGCCGAGCGGTTCGCTGGCTTCGCGTCGTAAAAGCTTCGAGTGAGCGGGCCCTATTAATACGCAGCGATTCCCTGCTGGACGGTCGACAGCACAGCGTGCGCGAGTGGCGCGCTGCCGCTTGTTGTTGCCGTCGGTTGCGTGGCGGGAAAGCGATGCGGCCGGCTCAGAAATAGTAAAACACTGCTCCGCGCAACTCGCGTGGCAAGAGTGCGTAAACACCTGCCGTACGTGCGAGCGCAGGCGTAAAAAGAGTACGTCGTTTCAGGTGCGGGCAAACGAAAGTTGCGAGCGGAATTCAATAGCTTCTGGGTCGTCTCGTTATTGAGCCAAACAAGTACAGCCGCCCTGATTTTTAATAATATAGCTGTACGTGCAAGCTTTCACAGAAATGATGCAGAGGTTGGCCATACCCTGCGGGTAGAAAAACACATCCTGAGCTCGAGTGCGCCGCTTAACCTTCGAAAATTCGGTCAAAAAACCGGTAACTTTGTAGACAAGTGAGGCGAAAATTTGTGTTCGATGTACCAAGTGCTTTCACTCATGTTCCTGGATCCAAAATACAAGTGACACGTGACGCGTCGTCATTTTTTTTTTCACCGCACTAACTTTTTATAAAACGTCTATGGGCGTAGCGAACATGGCGTTTTCGCGAGGATATGTAAAACGATGCGGACATAGTTTGCCGCTAATAACGCGAGTATCAGAAGGCTTCAATAAATGAAGCTTAGCGGCAGTTTTTAATGTGGCATACTTGGAGGCACGCACGTCTTAACGCATCCAAATATCCAAATTATTTTTAAGTCTTGAAAAACTCTCCTAATTCGATATATTTATCACCAAATTGCAACGCTCAATCCAGGAAATATCTAGAGCAAGCATACAGCACCGAAAAGGCGTGCAGCACAGGTAACCCCCGATCACGAAGTGCCCGCCGAAGCTTGAACGACGCCATGTCGCGGCTCGCCAAGCAAAACGCGCCGCGCGAGCACCGGGCGCCGGCCAGCTGGCGGCTGTCGCAGCACAAGATGCGGGCCGCGTGGGCTACAATCGGAACGAGGCAGTTTTCTGAGCAACAGACGCTCACCGATTCAACGCCTTGCTTGATTCCTATGCTTGTTCGAACCTGGGCCGCCATCTTGTACACGTTCGAAAAGCCGACATTCGATTTCGCCTCACGCGATTGGACTAGATTGGCCTAGGCCGCGATATCGGCGCAGCCTGGACAATCGCGCGAGGCGATATCGAACGTCGGCTTTTCGAACGTGTGCAAGATGGCGGCCCTGATAAGCAAAGCATTGTCCGATCAACATCAGTGTTCGAGCGCATACAGCCGGTCTGGAGCGCGCGCCTGCGCATGCCATGCACTGGCCATGATACGGCATATGCAGTTGTACATGTCGTGCTATTTGTGTGTAGAAAGCGGCAACGCTTGCATTGAGATCAACGCTGGCTACAAGATACCGTGAATGTGCAACGTTTACTACAAAATGTGATTCCCCCGCTAGGCTATGCGACCTGGCACTGTTGTCTATATGCGAAGCTTGTGCGTCCGGTGCCTGAACAAGCATTTGCCGCGACGTTGAAAATAACATTTCGTCAGTTATTTCGTCATGGGGGGACTCAACTCAATAATAATATCGGGACTCAAATCTTCGGCACTCCCGGCGTGCTCGGTCTAGATATTGCCTGGACTGAGAGTTAAAATTCGATGGTCAATGTCTCGAATTAGGCGCACTGTTAATGTGAGAAAAGCGGGGGTGGAATAAAATGGCACTGCCTCCAAGTATGTCGTAGAAACAACAGCCCCTAGAGTTGTAATAAAAATAATCTTTGAACAATCTTTATAATTATGCATTTTAGGCTTACGTTATCACAGCCAAAATAATGTAAGAACGCCACGCTCGCTGCACTCACAGGCACTTAACGAAAAATCTGCATAGCCTAAAAAAACATAATCGGGCGGATATTCACGAAGGTGCGCCGACCGACATCGAACGGACAAATGCCAGTCCAAAGCAGTTCATACTAACGAAAAGCTTTCGACTCATTATACCTATATTTAAGGTGCCAGAAACCACACATGCACAAGAGAGTGCCTTCTGTGCCACCGTTCTCTCTTGTGTGCTGTGTGTGGTTTCTTGGCGCCTTAAAGACATGTTTAATGAATGAATGCCAACTTGCCCAGCAAGAAGTTCTCGCAAGAAAAGCTTCTGGACTCGGCCCTACAACACTGCACCTGAAGGATAAGTCATAACGAAAAAGAACCAAAGCCGATGTCCGCGACGATGGACACTGGATCTGAGAAGGATATAACCGGCTGTGTACGGGCATAGTCTGTTGTCCTCAAAAATAGCGGGTCCGTTTCCCTATTCCTGCGGCGTGGAAAGAAACAAAATATCCGCCCAAGAACTCCGTGCATATGGTTAACAAGCGAAGCTGAAACGTGCGGCCCCGGTGTTTATCACTGGGCTAATCCCGATGGTTTGGTAGGCTGCTGGATCCTCGGTACGCAGTTGCTGCTTGCACTCGGCTGCACGAGTCTGTTCTTGTGCCCGGGCTGCAGCATCGGGATGGCGTAGACGAGCTCGTTCCCGGTTTTGTTCGCGGCGTCCATAATCGAAAGCTGCCTGCTCCTAAGGTGTACGTATGACGCGCGGCCTACCCATTTCGGAGCCGGAGAGAAACTGCTGCGCACGCGCTCGGCTGCGAAGGAGAGCTACGACGTCACTACTGACGCAAGTAATCCAACACCACCTAGATAGATAGCTCACGGACTTTTCACTCCGATCCATGACGTCATGTTACCTGGCCCGAGTGCCATAATATCTAACGGGGATGCTCCCGAGCAGGCAACAGTGATTTTGACGTCACCGCTTTCATCACGCCAGCTTTGTCAATGAAAATTCGGGGCCAGGTAGCGTGACGGTAATGGATCGTAGTAAACAGGCTGTATGTGTCTATCTGTTTCTGTCTACGTCCTCGTTCAGTCGGGCTTCTACACTCTACCATGGAAGTAAACAGTACTTGTGCTATCTAGGTGGTGTTGGCTAATTGCGCGCCTCTCTTTCTCTCTCTGTTTTTCGCGCATGCGCATGGGGTAGCGCCGGAGGAGTTTTCGGCATACAGGCGACCGACAGACAGACAGACGGATGGGCGGGCGAATCGGCTAGCCATATACAGCTTTAAAAAATTCCGCATTGATGACAACGACAGCAAACGGATATGGTCTCCTGCCCAAACTTTGGCGTTGCAACCATACAGTCTAGACCAGGATTGGCCCAGTTTTTTTTATTATACCACCTCCGGCATGGGTCCAGTTTACACTGTCCTCGGAATGGAATCGGCCCAGTTATAACACGGCGAGACCGAGCAGATACGCTCAACCCAAGAGACAAACAATTCCATATTGAGAAATTTCGGGGCCCGGGGCAAAATTTACCTCGGGGCTCCAGTAATGACGAATACAATTTTCAGTGCTGACAGAGATGATGATGATGACGACAATCAAGGAGATCGATGCGAAATATTTAGACTGTTACACGTCTCGCCTTCTGTTTACAAGCTCATTCTCAGAAAAGGTTACAGGCCTGTGAACATGAATATCATGAGATCTTGCATGTTGTTATAACTTCGACATTTCTGCTTTGAGAAAACCTGTTCGTTTGTGCCCCTAGGCTCTTATGGTCTAACGATGCTGCCATTCAACCGTGACGTTAGTCACATATCGATGCATTGCTCCATCGCCATCACTCAGAAAAAACAAAGAACCGCGCATTGTAAACGCATAAAGTCTTTTAGTTACACATGGACCCTTAAATTGGTCTGCCTATGTGGCATATACACATTCTACATGAATACCAGAAAGCGCATGTATGCGACTCTACCTTGAACAATAAAACAGCAGTAGAGGTGTATAGCGTAATTCTGACCACCACTTTACGACCTGTTAAAGGACGCCATGCAAACACTCAACAGCTTTTTACAGAGGTTACCGATCAAAGATGATGACAATAACCAGAACGCTCATGACATTTTGTATTATTCCCACAAAAAATAAAGATGTAACAATATGGGGAAACATAAGAATGTTTCACATCCAAAGAGATGCGTATTGCGGCTATTGCATCTTTTAAACTAGCGACTTCTGATATTGATTTGTTAAAAGAAGTATTCCTTTACAAGTCTCATTCAATGAACATAGTGACTGGGTATTTCAGTTTCTCTCGCCGAGTACGGTGCGCAGGCAATTCATAATGAAAGCTTTGAAACGACCGTTCGGTCTCACAGTTGGAGACTAAGAATATTCGAATAAATGCTAAGGACAACGGAGACACAACTGAATTGCCTAAATTTCTGTTTGCTCTTGTGCTTTGAGTGAAAAACTTAACTTCTCGACGCGACAGTCTACAATCCAATCGTTGACCATGTTTAAAAGGTGCCCACAGCACGGTTCATGAGTAGTAAATGGGTTCTTGTCCTGCCGGACCTTGTATATTCCCGTCATCTAGCTGGCATTGCCATAAGACTGGCCTCGGCAGCTGTCAATTGAAATTCCGCTCTTCTGAAGAAGAGAGCACACTGTTGTTGCTAGACATGCTATAGTGTGCCATTCAAGTTACATTAAGTAAGTGTGTGCGAATATTCAGGTTTCGAAAAACGAATCAGATAGCCCTCGCTATTCGATTCATATTCGATTCGAGAATTACGTAGTCGAAGTTGTCGATATTTTTTCATATAAATGTTATAAGGGAACACAATAGCTGTTGCAGTCCACAGGGAGAAAAAAAATCACGAGCCATCCCATTCTGTTAAGGTGGATTACCAGTGAAGCGCCAAGATAGAGAAAGATAGAGAGAGAAGACAGGAAAGGCTGGGAGGTTGAACGTCCGCTTTGCTACCCTGCACTGGAAGAAGGTGATGGACAAGATTGTGCAGCCTAAACCTACGGCTGATCCCCAAGATTGTAGTATGAAAATGTGGGCCCATCCCAAATATTGTGCTGTTTAGAAATGGTGGTCCTTCCCCCGTGTATATGCAGTCTAAAATTGTTGGCCGATCCCGAAGATGTACCGCCTCAAAATGATGTAGGCCAGTTCCGAAAATTATGCAGCCCAAAAGATATGGGCCCATCCAGAAGCCCGTCCGACAAGACGGCCTTCCGAAGAACGGAGGATGTGAAAAAAAGCGTCAGGTGTCGCTTACCAGCTGCATCACGGAGGCCGTGTATACCATCCAACTTAGCTGCGGCTGAGCCTACGTGGCAAAGACCGGCCGTTGACTCAAACGATCACCTGTATGCAAACAACGTAAAATAGAACTATTTATTTGACTCGCCGTTTGCTTAGTGGCTATGGTGTTGGGCTGCTAAGCACGAGGTCGCGGGATCCCGGCCACGGCGGCCGCATTTCGATGGGGGCAAAGTGCCGAAACACCCCTGCACCTACGCTAGGTGCACGGTAAAGAACCGCGGGAGGTGCAAATTTCCGGAGTACCCCCTATGGCATACCCCATAATCAGATCGTGGTTTCGCCACGTAAAACCGCGTAAGTTAATTAATTTGGAGCTATTTGTTTAGGTAATTCTTTGTTCCATATACTGTCAATCGCAAAAAAGCGATTAGAGAGGTTACAGGTCATGTTGAAGAGAGTGGGTCGCATATTAATGAAGAACCATTGCAAAAACATGGCAAGGTATAGAATGGAAACGTTAGTGAGAGCAAGATGGTCTCCAGAAACACTGATCAAAAGGTGAAAGTGAAGAAAAAGATCGAGCAGTCCTAAAGCAACAAACAAACCAAAGACAAAATAAAGTACATACACACACAAAAGAAAATACATGCTCATATGATATATCAATTACAATTTAAAAACGCGACGGAGGATTGTCTGCACAAGCCACGCCGTGATATAAGCAATTTTCGTCGGTAGGTGGTACCCGTCTCGTGCCGTGTGCTGAATGAAAGAACGCAAAAGGGCGTTTGTGCGACAGGACCCACACCCGGCTTTGTTAGCGTGGTGAACTCGCAAGAAATGGCACAGGGGCACAGCGACGAGTTCCGCGTTTCAAAAAAAAATCACGAGCCATTCCACTCCGTGAAGGTGGACGACCAGCGAAGCTGTTTAGCATACGACACGGAGGTGAGAGAGAATTTTGAATATAAAATACTCCATATCAAAGAAATATCGTGTCTTGACAAAAATAATTTGCTAGACGATTACCAACACGGTTTCAGGAAGCAACTTTTCACAGCAGCCCCCTTTTAACTCAAAAAGAAACCATTCTGCAAGCGTTCAACAACAAAATTAATTAAGGAAACATATACATCCAGAGAATTTGGTCGTGTGAATCATGAAATTTTACTCGCTAGACTCCAGGCTTATGGTATCCGTGGCACAGCCTTAGAGTTCTTTAAATCCTAGTTATCGCATCGAGCATAATATGTAGAGATAGAAAAGGAAAAGGCCAATATTCAGGCTATAAGAGTAGGAGTGCCGCAAGGGAGCATCCTTGGGCCACTCCTGTTCATAATCTGTGTAAATGATATGCCAAAAAGATCTGAACAGGCCTAATTTATTTCGTATGCATATGACACAGTAATGTCTATTACTGCTACACCGGAGGCTCAACTAGAGCTTGAAGGGAACAAAGCGCTAAGAGATTTTAAGGACTGGACTGATGCAAACTGTTTAGGAATAAATGCCAGCAAGACAAAAGTTGTTGCGTACGCGCAAGGAGGCGAAACATTACCATGTTCAATAAAAAACGAAAATAGGTATGGATAATTTAGAGATTTTTAGCACGGTCTCCACATTAGGTGTAACATTCTCTAAAGATCTAAGCTGGAACGATCATGTGGAACACGTCAGTAAAAAGGTCTCTTCTACTGTGCGAACAATAGCACGCTTGAAATTTTTCTTCGTATTAAAATTACAATATTACTTTACAATGCTCCAGTGTTTTCAGTTTTACAATATTGCAACCTCGTTTGAGGCACTACTAGCACGGCAAACCTCAGGAAATTCACTTCTCGTCACTTGAAACTTTCTGGGCGGCCTGGGTTAACCTTGTGTGGGTAGCCAAGCTTGGGTATAGCAGATTTGGTCATAGCAATGGCGTACAGCTCGCGTTTGCAGAACCTGTCTTTCCAGGCCTTGCAGCGTCCCCTTGTTGGGCTTGGGTGGCTGGCGTTGCTGCCGAACACATTGCCTTTACATATGGAAAACTCATCCCCCCCCCCCACCCCTGCCTGATCGCCCTCAGAAACGAGAGCGCACCGAAGAAGTTTGCAACTTTCTTGGCTGAAACATTGGCAATTGTCCACGATTTCATGTAATACATTCAGAGAAAAAATAAAAGGCAGCGAGAATGATCTCACCTTTTCTGGTTGCAAAGACACTTACTGAAGGTTTTGGCCTAGGTTATAAAGTCTCCGGCAAGCGGCGATCTCCTTTTAGACCTCTGCAAAAAGAAACAACACGAAAACCTCTCTAATCTAGTGTCTTTCTGGGATCTTCCAGTGACGGTCACACCGCACCGCATAATGAACGCCGCCCGCGGAGTCGTTTCCGATGCTGACCTCACGGAGCTGACTGAAGTTGAACGACTGGAGGGCTAGAGCGATCAAAATGTTATCAATGTCAAGAGAATTAGGATGAAGCGCGATGGCAAGGAGATGGAAACAAAGCACCTAATTCTAAGTTTCGCATCAAGTATGCTACCTGAGACCATTGAGGCTGGGTACATAAAGATCCGGGTCACACCGTACGTCCCCAATCCTCTCCGATGCTTTAGCTGCCAAAGATTTGGCCACAGTTCACAGAACTGCCGAGACCGCCAGACTTGCGCTAAATGTAGTGCCCAAGAACACCTATCTAACAATTGTGAGAATGCTCCACACTGCGTGAACTGTGATGGGGAGCACGCCGAGTACTCGCGGTTCTGTCCATCATGGAAGAAAGAAAAGGAAATAGTAACAATCAAAGTTACGGAAAACATATCGTTCAAAGAGGCGCGTACCTGCCAAAGAACAGTTCTGGCGAAGTTGCGCATCAGGGGGCAGCGTCACAACGGCCTCCGACCCACTGTGCGACCCACATGCAGTGAGGCGGCAGTGACGCCATCTGCCCCACCAGCGGCTGTAGCTAGCGCTGCTCCGCCGCCCCAGCAGATGAGGCCACCTACCTCTGGGATGGCGGCCGCAAAGGTTTCGTCTACGGTGACGAGGCCTTCACAGCAAGGGGCGATGGCCAGACGGCGCCGCGAGCGCACAAGGAGCGGCGAGATTCTCGCTCGGAAAAAGACCGCATCGCGGGGCGCGGAAAGGACTCCGTGAGCTAGCTCCTCTCTTTTAAACACACAACACCAAAACGTCATTCAACATGGGTACACAAATAGTACGCTGGAATGTCAGAAGTCTCCTCCATAATCTCGATGTTATTAAACAACATAAATCTAGTCCAAAAGTGCTGTGTGCTCAAGAAACACACCTCAAGCACGCGCAAACAAATTTTCTCCGACAGTGCGCTATTTTTCGTAAAGGCCGCGATGACAGCCTCGTGTCGTCCGCGGGTGTGGCTGTAATGGTTCACAAAGGTGTTGCCTGCCCGAATTAAAACACCGTACAGAGGCAGTTGCTGTTCAAGGGGTGTTTAACAACCTAGCCACTATCTGCTCTATATACATTCCTCCGAATTACCAACTTCACAAAAACGAATATTGAAACTATATAGATGAACTTCCGTTGCCATATGTAGTTGTCGCCGACTTAAGTGCACATAACACTTTGTGGGGAGACTCTCGTTGCGACGCGAGAGGTCGCCTAATTGAAGAATTTCTCCTTTCCTCAGGAGCATGTATGCGTAATAAGAAAGAGCCAACAGAATACAGTGTGGCACATAACACGGGTACTCACCCATGGACTTAAGTGTAGTATCGAGTACACTAGCTAAGCCCGTATCTGATGCCCGTATCTGATGTGGTCCGTTCTGAAGAACCCCTTTGGGAGTGACCACTTTCCAATTATTTCAAACCTAACGAAACAAGGTGGATGCCCGTCACATTTTCCGCGATTGAACATGAACTCAGCCAACTGGGAGCTGTTTCGATAGGTGACGTATTTAGGCGGAGATTACATTGCTAGTTTTAATGCAGACGGCACCGTGGCATATCTAACAGGTTTTATTATTGATGCTGCAACTAAATGTATCAAGCAAACAAACGGACTGACAAATAAACGTCGCATCCCATGGTAGAACGACGAATGCCGGAAAGCACGAAAAAATCAAAATAAACATTGAAGATTGGTTCGAAATTCTTCAACCACCGGAAACCTTATTAATTTCGAACAGGCCCAATCACAAGGCAGGAGAAAACGTCAACGTGCAAAGAGAGAAAGTTTGGACAAGTACCTCTCCAGTATAAATTCGTACACTGATGAAACAAGAGTATGGAATAGGGTAAATAAGTTAATAGGTCGGGCATTCGCATCCCCTACCCTTCGTAAGTAGCCAAAATGATAGCCTGGGAGATCAGGCGGATTGTATAGACCAACACTTTGTGGGGTTTCTGGCTCTCGTGGCGTTTTTCGGGCTCTCGCGGTGGTTGTGTGGAGCCATTGCGTTCTGTTGCCGGGGGCTCCGTGTCCCTCTCCTCCTTGCCTGGACGGGGTGGAAGCGGGTCATAAAACACTGTCGCTCTGCTGTCATCCCGCCCACGGGAAGGTCAACAGGCTTTACCCATTGGCTGACATTTTGTCGGGATTCGGGCCCTGCTTGCGTGCACTCCGGGTAAGCGTGCGCAAGACGGGGCCCGGGAAGACCACATCGGGGCGTCTGAAGGTGCGTACGTATTCCTCTCTGCCGGCGGCGGCCCCCTTTCCGCCGCCGGCCGATGGTTACTTCGGCTCGTCGGGGTCCCGGCGTCGGCGGCGCGCGCACTCTTCCGTCGTCTCGATGTCCTGAGGCAGCGCCATCCCATCGTGTCCCCGTCTGTTCGTCTGTCGTTTCTTTCTGATTCCCTTTTCTCTGCTGTGGGGCGCCCGATGGCAGGCGCTGACCGAAGGATAGGCAGCCTCTTTTACTGCTGGGGTTCTTTGTTCTTTGTTCTCTCTCTGTCGCAGTGCGCGTTAGCGGCCACCGGCGACCCTTTGGCCATGCTTTGTGTATTAATTAGCTTCAGATTCGGACGTGGTGTTAAAACGTGTGTTTGTATTGAGTCCCAGCTTAATAAATGTTCTTTGTGGCTTCTAGAGAGCTTTGCCTAGGGTCTCCCTTGCTACGCGCGCGGTCTCGCCTTCCTTTAAGCTGGGGCCGGCGGTGCGCGTCGGCGCACGGAGGGGACCGGAGCGGACGCGGTGCCCTGCACGCGTGGCGGCTCGGAGTGCTCGAACCCGCGGTGGTCGCCCGGCGCGCGCGGAATCGGAGCGTGCGCGCCGTGAGCGTCGCGGGGAGGCCACAACTTTCACTGTGTCTCGAGTGCAGAAACATTTCTAAGACTCAAAGAACGTGAAGAGCGGCATTCCCTAAACCGCAAAGGTTTAGGGGATGCCAGTGTAAATGGGCAATTGTAAGCAAAGGTGATGCTTACACTTGCTCATTTACACTGGCTGAACTTAAGTCGTTTCTTCCTTGTTTCAACAACTCAGCGCCAGGTGGCGATCGTATCATGTGCGAAATGAATGGGTACCTGCACCCTGAAACACTGAAAACTCTCTTATCTCTTTTCAATGTCATGTGGGCGGCGGCATATATTCTATCGTCGTGAAAAGAAGCTATAGTCATCCCCGTACTTAAACAAGGGAAAGACCAGGCCTTAGCCCGCAGCTACAGGCCAATAGAGCTAACAAGCTGTCTATGCAATGTTCTTGAAAAAATGGTAAACCGGCGCTTAATCAGCTTCTTAGAAAGTAACAACAAACTAGAGCCCCTTCACTGTGGTTTCAGAGAGGGTAGGTCGACAATGGACCAGCTTGTCCTCATTGAGACAAACATCAGAGATGCTTTCATTCATAAGCAGCTCTTATACTTTCAGTATTTCTAGACCTAGAGAAAGCGTATGACACGACATGGCGATTAGGGATCCTCCGCCATCTTGCCGCGATGGGCGTCCGTGGGAACATGTTAAACACAATTAAAAGATATCTGTCTAACCGCACTTTTCGCGTAAAAGTAGGCAATACTTTATCTAAACCATTCACCCAAGAAACTGGTGTTCCGCAAGGGGGCGTGCTTAGTTGCACACTATTTATCGTACAAATGAACAGCCTGCATACAGTCGTTCCACGCGCAACGTTTTATTCCGTTTATGTCCATGATGTACAAGTAAGTTTCAAATCATGGAATATTGCTATCTGCGAATGACAAGTGCAGCTTGGGATACAGAAATTGTCTAAATGGGCGGATGAGAACAGCTTGAAAATAAACACCGAAAAAAGTACCCGCGTACTCTTCTCAAACCAGAAGGCGGTAGAACCACTGCCTAGTAATACGATCAAGAGACACCAACTCTCTGTGAGCAGCCAAATTTTTTTTATTTGTTTATTTATAGATACTGCAGTCCCTGGTCGGGATTTTAGTAGGGTGGGAAATGAGCGATACATGATCTGATACGATAATATTCGCGGACAAGAGAGAGAGAAAAAAAAGAAGAAAGGAAAAAGAAAGGTAAGAGAAAGAAAAATGTATATAACGCAATCGATATACTAATAGATATACACACATATACACAGATATATACCGATATGACATATCTCTAAACACATACGCATACACATATATACAGTATACACGCTCTCGTTTCATATAAAACAATAAATTTACAAAGCAGGTTAGCGAAGCACAAGAGCAAAACATATACAAAGAACGCGATTTATACGCACAAGCTTGAGAGAAACTCAGCCAGGAGGGCTGTAACACTTGGTCGTGTCTTAATAAATTTCAATCACAAATCGTTCTTGGATAAAATAAATATTTAAAACAATTCTTATGTGTTTGTTACGGTCTTAATGTTCGATTATGCCGCTGTCTGGTGTTATTACCCGAGGAAAATCGAATAATTGTAGGTGCGTCAACCGTAACATGTCCCGCTAGTATTTGACATAGAAATTTTAAACATGAATAATCGTTTCTCGTGGCTAGAGGTATTAGATTAGCTCTGGTTAACAAGTCTGTTACAGATGTGCGGTGATACCGATTGTATATAAAGCGAACTGCTATTTTCTCAATCATTTCCAGATTTTCAATATTTGTTCTTGTGAATGGATCCCAGATAACAACAATGTAATCAAACCTAGGCAGAATGCCATATTTACACGCAAGAAGACGGACTGTAGGAGTGGACAGTTTCAGAGCCCTGCGAAAGAAAAATAGTTTGCATTGTGTGTTTGCTGTGACTTGATTGATGTGTTTATTCCACCTAAGATCACTTGTTATGAAGAGACCTAAGTATTTATACTCTGTAACTTTGGTAAGAAAATTGTTATTGATTCCGTATTGATAAGTGAGGGGTAGTTTTTTTGTAATTGTCATTGCTACTGTTCCCTCAAGATTGACATAAATTCATTGGAATCACTTTAGTATACATCAACGTTTATTCCCCATATTCAAAAGCTAAAAATAATATGTCTGAAAACAATGAACCTTCTCAAGCTTCTGTCACGCACTCAATGAGGTAGTGATCGAAAGTGCCGTCTGAACTTATACAACAGTCCTGTCCGCTCCCGTCCTTGATTATGGAGCAATAATTTATAATTCTGCAACAAATCCTAGACTAGACAAATCCTAGGCCCCCTCCACCATCTGGGTATCCGTCTAGCGACCAGTGCTTTCTGGACCTCTACGTATCTCTACAATCTACGTTGCTCTACAATCCACAGCCTCAACGTAGAATCATATCAGTGGTCACTTCATAATCAGCGGTCATACAGAAGTTTTATATACTTTCTGAGAGTGCAAGCGAACGTCGAACACCCTTCTTATTGAACCATAAAGGATAACGCCGGTGCTATGCTCTTTCATAACCGACCTCGAGTAAGGAAGCCGTTTGCTTTGTGTGTGAGGAACCTCATTGAGGAAATGGGTGCTTCAGTTCTTGAATATTGTCCTATGAATCAAGCGAAACTGTTACCGCCATGGCAGTGGCAGCTCATAGACTGTGATAAAACGTTTGTAAATGTCATGAAACATGCGCTAGAGGCACATATTAAAATGCATTTCCTTGAACTCCAGTATAAGTACTTTTGCACTGAGTTTTACACAGACGCTTCCAAGTCACGTGCAGGGGGGTTTCTTACGCAGCCGTCGGTCCGTCTTTCTCGAAATCCGACGCACTACGCCCGGAAATACTTACGGTCGCACCTCGTGCACTATTGTCGGCAGCGAAGCATAGAAGGAAATCAAAACTCCGAAAAACAGACATATTTGCAGACTCCCTAAGCGTCGTAAGAGCCCTGAAGTCACTCTGTAAACAGAAAAAAGCCTGTACTTAGACCTCTACTCCTTTCTGTGTAGAGCGTACATATCTAACCAGCATATCATTATATGCTGGGTACCTTGCCATAGAGGCATCGAGGGTAATGTTCTAGCAAACCAAATGGCCGCGCCATCTACATCGTAAGCTACTCTTACCGCTGCGGTCTCTGCTGCAGATCTGAAGCCTCTCTTACGAAGGAAACTGCGAAACCACTGACAATGCCTGTGGGACGCGGAAACAAATAATAAGCTGCATGTGATCAAACCACAGTTAGGTTTCTGGCTCTCCGCAACGAAGTTACTCTGAACAGATGTCCTATTCCGCCGTCTAAGAATGGGACACACATTTGGCACCCATAATTTTCTATTTACTGGAAATGAACCTCGAACCTGTGGTAGATGCGCGGTGATGAGGCTGACCGTCCTCCACGTCCTATTAGAGTGTCGGGAAGCCAAAGCTGGGAGACAGAACCATTTTTCCTCTGACATACCGCTACTGTGTCCCACTTCACCCTTCTATGTTTCTTGGCAGAGAACTGCTTTTTTAACACCACAACAGTCGTCGGTTTATTAAATGATGTCCAACATGTTATTAGTCCCATACACTGGAAGCGCTTCCTCTCTTCAGAGGATGCCACTGCGATAGCAGTATTGTATAGCACATGCCTCCAGGCCCTTGTGTCTCAATGGCTCTGGTGAGGCCCTAATGATATGGCCAATCTTTGCATTTGACATGTTTTGTATATGTACTTTAAGGCTCATAGTACACGTAATTAGTCATCGCCATAATCTTAATACACGTAGATATTACGCACTTTAGAGCGACAATTTTTGGGCCCCTTTTACAGCCACGTCACATCAACTTCATAGCAGCCATCACTCCACTGCGATGTCAGTAACACTGGTATGGCGCTCTTTGGCCATACCTGCCCCTTGCGCCACTAAAACCACGCATTCATTCATTCATTCATTCATTCATTCATTCATTCACCTCACGAAATTGCATTTGCTTCAGAAAAAAGCAGTGCGATGTATTGCGAATGTTCCTAGCTCATTTTCTATGAAACATCTCGTCCTAAAGTTTGCCATTTTACCTGTATTCTTTTTGCACAATTATCGTTTAATTTTGTGCTACAAGTCACATTTGAAGTCTAAGGAATCCATTGTGCTTGCTCTAGCAGATCTGAACGTAAACCGTAGCATCCGTGATACTAGGCATAAAGAAGAATGGCATGTCCGTAC
Organism: Dermacentor variabilis; assembly: GCF_050947875.1. Taxonomy (NCBI): domain Eukaryota; kingdom Metazoa; phylum Arthropoda; class Arachnida; order Ixodida; family Ixodidae; genus Dermacentor; species Dermacentor variabilis. The sequence continues at coordinate 6,670,235 of NC_134571.1, read as the reverse complement.
ACCTCGAACGAATTATGATCAGCAATCAATAACATAGACTATGCCCATTCTACTTAATAAACTCGCAAAGGAAGGGTACGATCCTTTGTGTAATTCAAACCATGCAACAAGACTATTTTGTCAGTTACGTTTCATTTGCAACTAGTACGTGTTGTGTAAATTCTTCGTTTCGCTTACATTGTACTCACGCATGCGTGCTAACACAGAAGTTGTACATGTATATGCGCATAGATCTGGTGCATATGCCTGTGTATATGGTATGTATGTGTATATGTACATATTGTATATCTATATGTATAAATGTTTGTATGTTTGTAAAAATATAAATATGTATGCATATGTGCATTACGTACACGGATCTTTCTTCTTGCTTGAAAGCGGATCTCGTTCCAAGCATTACTTCGTTTTTAAGTGTCGCATTTTTGTCATGTTCTGCGGTGCTCTGCTGTCAACTGTGTAAGGAGCGGAACCCTCGTCAAGCTGTGCCCCAGCTTTTAGTCCTGTCTCCTCTTTTTCAAGGTGAAAATAAAATAAAGAGGATTGATTGATTGATTGATTGATTGATTGATTGATTGATTGATTGATTGATTGATTGATTGATTGATTGATTGATTGATTTACGGGGATCTTTGTATACATAAAGACGACGGGACCGCCGCCCCGAGGAGCCGAGGAAACTAGACACGCGTGACGTCTCCACGGCACCGCTACCACGGGAGAGCGGAAGGAAAGGGGACACGCAAGCGCTAGGAACGCCGACAAAGGGAGGGCGGCGCGATCATGGCTGAAGTGTAGTGTTGTCAAAGTGTGTTGTATTACTAACACTACTAACTGGTATTTTTGAGCCATTTGTTTATCTTTTAGAATATACATCTTTTTATCCCGTTTTTCTCCTTGGTTGTGTAACCCATCGTTTCGGTGTTCGTATCTGGCATAATAAAAAATTCTATTCTTATCAGCTTAGTATCTGATACGTGTTGTATATGGACCCAAGATATTAAACTTATTTTTGCAAGTTGGCGGAGGGCCTGAAGCCTGCTTCACCTCCGCCGCGAGTCGGCCCGGTATTGCACTATATTCGGGATCGATGTATGGTTTTTGGTCTACGGACATCGATCCGTTGGAAACTAGCCATATACAGGTTCGCTGTAAAAACAAAGTTACGGCAGAACTCATCTCCTGATGACTGTCGACAGTAATGCGAGTAGCATTCGAGCAATATAACGACAGAGCGTAATTTTATTTTGACATTGTATTTGCTTGTACAGTATCCCTTTTTATTTTCTATGTACCACTCCTGCTTTGGCTGCCAAAAAGCAGCTGGCAGTATTTTCAAATAAAAGAAATAAATAAATCCTCAAGTCAAGTTTATTAAACACGTTTAGTGGTAATTGTTTTGCTGCCTCGGCTATGTGCCACATACTCCGATATTGTTCCACTTTGCTTTGGCACTCGCTGTATGACGATGACTGTATGACGCTGACACAGTGGCGATGGAATGACTAAGAACGAGCATGATGGAACGACAAAGCAGGAATAACGGTGACGTCATGACGACAACGACACGAGAACAATGAGATGACGACGACTGTATGGTGACGAGGTCGTGACGGCAGTGGTGGTGACGAGAAATGGAGCTGGAATGAGGACGAACGAGGCACGGCGACGGCGGCATGACGACAGATGCGCGATGGCGTTTGTGGGACGACGATAGAATGACAACGGCGGCATAATTACGATTGAATGATGACAGCATGATTACATTAGAATAACTAACAAGGAATGACGTCGTTGGATCGACGAAAGTGGCATGACGACGACGGAATGAGGACATGGGTTGACGGTACTGAAGTAATGGCGGTGGCGAAACGCCATAGACACGGCGATGGCACAATGAAAACGGTATTACGACGACCGTGTGATGGCTCGTGACAAGAATCGGATGTCGAGTTTACAATGACGAAGTAACGACAACGGCTGCATCATGTGGATGGCGTAGCGATGACTATATGGCGACAACAACCGCATGAGGACGGTGGGATGACGACGAGCGCATGATGACAGTGGCGTAACGGTTGTTGTATTGTGAAACCGGTACGAATAAGATATAGTATGACGTCGATGGCATGACGACGATGGTCTAGCAAAGTAGACTATCTCGCGATAACAGCATGACAACAGCGGCATAATCACGAACAAATTTATTCATTCATGTACACTAAGGACCCTTTCGGGCATAACAGAGGGGGGAGGGGGGGGGGGCTGATTAAAGTACACTGGGTTTACGTTCACAAACTAAAAATAAAAAGCACAACAAGTTCGCGTACGACATGAACGTGAAGATTCAACGCAATGTAATACAAAAACACAATATATATTTTAGTAAAAGTATTAGGAGTGGCGCGACACAACATTATACACATTATAGAAGCACAGCATCGGAAAATATATCTCAATTACAACTCTACGTTGAATAGGTGCTTCATTGCATTAACAAATGAGCCGTTATCGCGCACAGTTACGACATCGCGTGGCAGCTTAGTAGCTGCCAATGTGATTATAATGGAATGACGAAGAAAGATTCACGTAAAGAAACGACGAAGGCGTTATGGCGACGATGGTTTGAGAATTGATGACGTTGCTGAAGTGGTGGCAATTGCAAAACGACCGCGTGACGATGTCGGCATGACAAGAGTCAGATGACAAAGCTGAAATGAAGACGATGCACCGACCACGACATCATGACCGCGAGCTTATACGTAGCGGTCGCTCCCGGCTGTTAGGGAACTTGGACCACTGGGTTGGCGTAGAAGGCCTGACGTCATGCACGGTAAGAGTAAAATCACGAAGCTCGAATGAAGACGAAGGAACGAACACGACGGTATCACGACCACGAGCGCACATGTCTTAGCAAGTAGACAACCGTTGTCACTGCGCCATTTATTCTTCATTTGTGTGAGTCTTTCCCAATTGTTTTGGTTGTTCTTGAGCCAGAATTAAAAGTCTTGTAGCGGCCGCAGCATCGGCGTCGCACGAGGGATGACGTAGACGCTCGCGTCTACACGAGGCTCGAGCGGCTGGCGCTCCGGCACGGGCTAGCGTTCCGTAGGAGATCATTAAAAAGGAATGCTACGCTAAGAGACGGACTGTCGGTTCTTCCTCTCCTGCGAGAGCCCGAGACTTTAACGGTCTACGTGGTCGCTCGTCGCCACAGTTTGGTGAACCCGGACGTGATACTGCCATACGCTCCTGTGGTAGAGACGACCATGGACCAGACCGACGCTACGAGAGCTCAAGGCCAGAACCCTTCCGAAGAACGCGGTGAGCCCTCCTGTTCCGCCATCGCTGTCCGCCTCCCGCAGTACTGGGACCAGCATCCTTCGGCGTGGTTTCTTCAGGCCGAAGCGCAATTTCAAGTCGCTGGTATCCGCTCTCAAGCCTCGAAGTTCCATTACGCCGTCGCAGCGCTCTCGCCCGCCGCCATTGACGAGGTGGCAGATTTGCTGAACTCCCCATTGTCTGCCGCCGCCTATGACGATCTCAAGGCAGCGCTGCTACAGCGCACAGCAGCTTCACAACGTTCTCGCATCCAGCAGCTTCTGTCCGCTGAAGAACTCGGCGACCGACGCCCTAGTCAACTTCTTCGCCGAATGAGCCAGCTGCTCGGAAACAACGCGAGATCCATCGACGACACGCTGTTGCGCGAACTGTTTTTGCAATGACTCCCGGCTAACGTGCAGATGGTCCTGGCGACAGCCTCTACCATGGACCTTACCGGACTTGCCGCTTTGGCCGACAAAGTCATGGAAGTAGCCACCCCAACCATCGCAGCCACGTCACCGTCTCCGGGTGACAATACAACCGCTCTGCAAACTCTTCCCTGCTCTTACGCAGTGCAATCTCCGCTCGACTCCTTGTGTGAGCGTCTGGAACGCATCATCTGTGGAGCGGAACATCGCCGCGCGTCTCATCGCCCACGCAGCCGTAGTTCCAGCAGATCAAGACGCACGGGCACTCAAAATGAAACCTCAACTACAGCGCCTGGGGTTTGCTACTACCACCGCCGTTTTGGAAACGACGCTCGTCACTGTCGGCGTCCCTGCGCTTGGCAGGGAAACAGGCCGGCCGACCTCTAACGGCGACGAGTGGTCCGGCCCAACACACAAGTCGCCTTTTCTACGTGACGGACAGAGTTACGGGACAACGATTCTTAGTCGACACAGGTGCTGACGTCAGCATTCTCCCCGCCCAGCGCTCCGACCGAAAAGCGACTCCTGTGTCGTTTTTGCAAGCAGTCAACGGCACCAGGATTCCAGTTTTCTCGTCACGCTCCGTCATGCTAAACCTTGGCCTTCGACGAGCATTCCGCTGGATCTTCCTGGTTGCAGACGTCCGTCATGCAGTCATTGGAGCAGACTTCTTGCATAACTACGGACTCCTTGTGGACATCCAACGACGCCGTCTCATCGACTCCGTGACCCAGCTATCCGTTCCCGGCGTCCCATCATCAGGCATATCGCCCATAGCGCCTATTTCTGCCATGTTGGACGAACCTTTCGCCGCGCTCCTACGCGAGTTTCCCACTTTGACGCGCCTGCCGGACTGGACGCCACCGGTACAACACGACGTGTGCCATCACATCGTCACCTCCGGCCCACCGGTCTACTTCCGACCCCGGCGTTTGTCCCCGCGGAAATTCAAGATCGCTCGCGCGGAGTTCGAACACATGCTGCAACCTGGCATCATCCGCCCTTCCTCCAGTAACTGGGCATCACCACTTCACATGGTGCCTAAGAAGACGGGAGACTGGCGCCCATGCGGTGATTACCGGGCACTAAACAACGTCACCGTTCCTGGTCGCTACCCTCTACCGAACATTCAGGACTTCACGGTAGCGTTGCACGGTGCGACGATCTTTCCTAAGATCGATCTCGTTCGCGCCTACCATCAACTACCGGTCGCTGAAGAAGACATTCCCAAGACCGCCATCACCACACCCTTCGGTCTTTTCGAATTTCTCCGCATGCCTTTCGGTTTACGGAACGCGGGCCAATCCTTTCAGCGTTTCATCGATTCCGTTACCCGAGGTTTGCCTTTCGTTTTTGCATACATTGACGACCTTCTCGTCGCAAGCTCTTCGGCAGAAGAACATCTTCACCACTTGCGGTTGTTGTTTTCACGCCTTGCCAGTAAAGGAATTGTCATCAACGCCGCCAAGAGTAAATTCGGTCAACCTGAACTCGAGTTCCTCGGTCATATCGTCGACGCTAACGGCATTCGACCACTGCCTTCCAAGATTCGCGTCATCGAAAACCTTCCCCGACCGACCACACTCACCAAGCTTCGCCAATTTCTCGGTTTCGTCAATTTCTACCGCCGATTCATTCCCGAGTGCGCACGACTTATGGCTCCGCTAGACGCCCTCCTGGTAAACAAACGCAAACAAGTGCTTCAGTGAACTGAAGAGGCCACCGACGCTTTCACAAGAGTCAAGTCTGCCCTCGCCGACGCCACGCTGCTTAGACACCCAAAGCCAGACACACCCACTGCCATCATGACCGACGCATCCAACAACGCCGTTGGTGCCGTTCTGCAGCAATTCATCGACAATGCGTGGCATCCACTTGCTTTTTTTCTCCAAGAAACTGAAGCCTGCGCAGTCCCGCTACCGCGTGTTCGGCCGTGAATTACTCGCTGTTTACCTGGCTATCAAGCATTTTCGCCATTTCCTCGAAGGCCGTGCATTCACTGTCTTGACGGACCACAAGCCCCTTGTGCACGCAATGAATCGTTCGGCGTCCTGTTACTCGCCCCGCGAGGTTCGACACCTTTCCTACATTTCCGAGTTTGCAACAACGTTCCGCCACATCAAGGGCACCGACAACGTTCCAGCCGACGTCCTCAGTCGTGTCAATGTCGTTTCCACGTTGACATCGGAACCTTTCATCATCGAGGCCGACTTACTCGCCAGTCAACAGCGTGACGACACTGAACTTCGTACACTCCGGAATTCTTCAACGTCCCTGACATTGGAAGACGTCGTTGTGACCCCAGATGGTACATCCGTCGTCTGCGACACTTCTAACGACACACCTAGACCATACATTCCGGCATCCCTTCGCAGACGTCTATTCGAAACCGTGCACAACCCGTCGCACCCTGGCATACGCGCGACACAGAAGCTCCTTTCCAGTCGTTTCGTTTGGCCTCGGCTAAACGCGCAAGTTCGCGACTGGGTTCGCTGCTGTTTGTCGTGTCAACGTTCGAAGATCCAGCGTCACCCCATTCCGCCTGCCAAGTCTTTTCTTCCAGCGGATGCTCGTTTTGACACCGTACACCTGGACCTCGTCGGCCCTCTCCCACCCTCGAAAGGCTACTGCTACATACTGACATGCATCGACCGTTATACACGGTGGCCAGAAGCTACACCTATCTCTGACATCTCAGCGCCCACTGTTGCAGCAGCTTTCATGTCTACGTGGATCGCAAGGTTCGGCTGCCCATCCACAATAATCGCAGATCGCGGTCGGCAGTTTGACTCAGCACTTTTCAACGAGCTACTCAAACTACTCGGAACGACACGTTTTCGCACAACTGCTTACCACCCTCAGGCCAATGGACTCGTTGAACGTTTTCACCGGCATCTCAAGGCCTCCCTTATGGCACATGAATCGCCGGAGAAGTGGGTCCTACATTTGCCCCTTGTCTTACATGGCATCAGAGCCGCACTCAAGAGTGACCTAGGTTGCTCCTGTGCTCAGCTAGTCTACGGCACCCACCTACGCCTTCCGTGCGATTTCTTTGTCGCCACCCCCCAAACGCCTATGCAATCACCTGCCGACTACGTTGCCGAACTGCAAGCTTTCTTCAGCCAGATGCGCCCCGTGCCTACACGTTCACAAGAAGCAAGGTCCCCGTACGTTTCCCCCGCACTCAGCTCTGCTACCCATGTTTTCGTGCGTAACTGTGCCGTGCGGAAGCCTTTGCACCCACACTAATCCGGGCCATATTTTGTTCTAGAGCGTCGTCCGACGACGTTTGTTGTGAATGTCAACGGCCGATCAGACACAATTGCCCTGGAACGTCTCAAACCCGCCTACATAGAAGCACCCACGCCATCAGCTCCACCAGTATGCGACGCGACCCTGCTGCATCCTTCGCCGCCGCCAGCGCACGTGACACCCAAGACCAACGCCAAGACACGCCGCGTCACGTGGACTTTCCATCGTTCGTCGAACTTTCCTCCTCTCTAGGGGGGGAGCCCTCTGTAGCGGCCGCAGCATCGGCGTCGCACGAGGGATGACGTAGACGCTCGCGTCTACACGAGGCTCGAGCGGCTGGCGCTCCGGCACGGGCTAGCGTTCCGTAGAAGATCATTAAAAAGGAATGCTACGCTAAGAGACGGACTGTCGGTTCTTCCTCTCCTGCGAGAGCCCGAGACTTTAACGGTCTACGTGGTCGCTCGTCGCCACAGTCTGTTTCAATTTTCATTGGACTTTTGGTCATTCCCACGTAGACGGTATGCGCCAAGAGTAAAGGTAAAGCAAACAGTATGGCTTGAGAATTTTGTATTCTGATCACCCTGCAACCGCACAGCACTGTAGTACCCCTGGTTAATCAGGTAGCACTCGGGGATACTTTTAAGCATCTATGCCTAGTGCAACGCTGAACAACTTTTCTTCCACCACCTCATTTGTGTCACGGAAAACTGTTACATAAAACGAAATAGGATTCT